>NC_081183.1:179813265-179944334 GCF_029867415.1 Vicia villosa
AATTGGCAAATTGCGACGGTTGAAAATGGCAAGTTAAGACGGTTTGAACAGCCACAATTTGCAAGGCGCGACAGTTGTGCAACTGTCGCAGAAACGTGTGTCGGCAGGGGGTATTGCGACGGTTGCTAAAACCGCCACTCCAACCGTCATTATCAATCACGACAGGTAGAAAACTGTCGTAAATTGCAAATAGCGACTGTTACAAACCGTCGTGAATTTTGTTTGGTGTTTTTAATTCAATGTTTATTGCGGAGGTTTATAACCCCCGCTAAATTAATAAGTTTAAAAAAAAACAAATTTAATGTAACTATAAAATTTATTAATGAAATAGACGCATCATGGATAAATGTGGTTATATATTTTCAACTTATAAACCCATTTAAAAATGCTTTTCACAAATGTTTATACTCCCACATTAACTTAATCACATCAAGTTAGTTGTCAGCAATACTAACAAAATGAGAGTACATATAATCTACATGTTTATAAGTGAAAAACAACACAACTACACAATTAAGTGAATCACTTGTTTATTAGAGGTTATGCAACTTATATAATAAATCCAACCATGTTATAATGGACCGCCTTCATAATTACTAGCTCCAGCCCCAAAAGTTTCAGTTATATAAAAATCAATACCATCCATAATCGTATTACGAGTAACCTGAAATGAACATAAATTTATCAATCCCAAATTTGTCAATGTTTATAATTCCTGATTGTTTATAACTCATATATTTTGTTATTAGACTCTACGCCAAAAGAAATGTAAGACAATGTGAAATATATTGTTTCAATGAAACAAACCTGATAAAAGGTAAGACATTGGGTCAAGAGCTTATTGATTGAGTCCAATTCCAAGTCCAGTGCAACATCATAATCCTTGACCTGAGACCATTAAATAAATTTGTTGACTAAGGAATGTGAAGTAGCAATGCTCCAAAAGCTAAATTTAAGTACAATTCTTGGAGGATAAAAGGTAGGTCACTTACAGTGTTTTCAAGGCCCTTTTGTATCATAGAGTCACATTCAATAACATCGTATCTCCTAATTCCATTGCTAATCAAGTCACAAATTTCAAAGTAATTCATAAAATAAATTATGAAAAACCTCTAAAATGAGCCTAATTAAAATAACTATACTCTGACAAGCCCACAACATGAAATAGATTGCACCAGCATAAATCAGCAGCATATCTAAATATCACCACTCACATGCAATGAATGACATAAAAAATAGGCTAAATTTTGTAAGTTTTGTCCATAAACCAAAAATAATACCACTTTTAGACAAAAACTTTATCTCCCAAGTTTAGACATGAACCAAAAAAACAGCCACATAAAATCTAATTTTATCTCTCTATTCACATCATTGATACACATATACTTTTAACCTATCATGCTGCCCCAAAATCAGTCATGGCTGAAATCCACCTAATGCAACACCCTCTGCAAAATAATATGATGTGCATACTAATTTCCAACCAAGATGCATAAACAAAACCATTAATTAAGTAGATTCAACTATATATGTTTATTACCAGGGAATTATTCATTAACAGGGAATTATCTTCACCATTAATTAAGTATATCCACCTATAGAAAATTAAGTATATCCACCTATAGAAAAATTAATCCACACAAAATGAAGAAAACCCCAACATTGAAAGACTCATTTGAGTAAATAATATTCATAGTTAGTCTGTAATAACCATCTCTAAACAAACTTCAGCCCCTTAACATATAATATAGATTTAGCATCAATTGATCCATTAGCTTGTAAAATGCAATGCTGGGATATATAACACCTAGCTGTGGAAATATGCATCAGGTAGATTGTGAGCCATTTAGATAAATACACAAGGGCTGCTATGTAAAGCAAAACAAACACCTTTCTTCCCATGATAGGGTTCCATTTCTATGTTCATTGACAACCACAAAATAAAAACCAGTAAGAAGTCACATGACAAAGATAACAAATATTTATTTGTTCTATCCTTTATAGCTATTTATAACAATTTGTTTAGCCTTAATTCATATCATAAGGGGGTTCAATGAAAAACTTTCCCCCAATCATGTTTCCAGTAAGAGAATAAATATAATCTATTTGTATATGGTTGGAAAATTATTAAGAGGATAAATATAATAATATTCTAAATCGAAGGTAGCCACTGCCTAAATTAAGTTATCACTCTGGTAATTTATCTCTATGACACTTATCTGAGGCACTAAATTATTTAACAAAATCTCAACAAAAACACTATATGAAGGAAAGGGAAAAAAAAAAAAAGAAAAAGAGTAAAAAAGGATTAATAATAAACATACTCGCTATTAATAAAAAGATCAAACATAGAAGTTTGTTTGTCCAAACGATGGACCACTCTAGCTGTATGTGTTTTTCATTCTGTAAGTGCAATAATTGCCAACACTGAACATACTAACAAATGCGACAACCAGAGTAGTTGATACTACAAAACTAAATGTCAATGACTCTGTAAAAACAATAAGTTAGACCAAACTTCAGTATTGTATGTAACGATTTTAATGATCCTATTGAGAAGAAAATTAAGCTGAAATATTAATTAAGCTAAAAGTAAAGTTGGTTTAGTTTTTTTGGAAGCCAAAAATGCTCTTATAGATATCCAAGAAAAACGAAACAAGCATATAGATATAAAACATTATGGTTTATGAACTGAATGAGAGTTAACTCACAATAACTACGGATATCATGTTAATTCTTGGAGTTATTTTGTATACAAATATGAAAATTCATAAGGAAAGGTCCATTGTTCTAAATAGATAGCAACACACACACGCACACACATAAGCTCACCTCATAAGTATTTTAAAATCTGAATGCTTTAGAACTCATGTCAATTCATAAACAAACACACACAGACACACTTGATCATTGAGTACAAGTAAGATAAATACAAATGAGGAAGAAATCTCACCAAAGATGTATAATTCTTAGACCTTTATCTTGTTCTTTACTTTTTGAAGACAATCCCCATTTTGACTGTTGTTGCTTAATTACCGCTTCTTCAACCTTTCATAAATAATATAAATCAAGTTTATATTTCTATCCATTCAATGCTCCAATACCAGAAAAATAGATGAACAACAGACATATACACACAGCGACATATTTTGATTGATACACATACCATTAATTCAAGTTATCGAAAGGATGAAATCATATACAAAGAGCGATGTATTTTGTCTCTTCATTTTTAGGGTTTGAGCGAGAGAGTCACAAATGGGAAGCCTTTCTTCATTCCATTCTTCTTTTCATCCACCCTCTAATTCTTTGAGAGATTGAGAAAATGAGTTTGTGAAGTGAAAGAGAATTGTCATCTCTTCGATTTTAGAGTTTGAGCGAGTGGGAATTTCCCTTTTTTTATTCTGGGGTTTAAGATTCTAGGGTTTTAGGGAAAAGAAAGGAGAAGTTGAAACTGAGTTGAAGAAGGAATTGGGGGTGGAAGACAATCTAGACGAATTTGAAGGAAGGAAAAGGTTGAACTTGAAGAGAGGTCATTCAACGATAAGAAATTGGTGAAAAAAAGTAAAGAGTGAAAAAAAATGAAAAGTAAATATAAAAAGGAAAAGTGAAAAAAATATATGTAAAAAAGGTGGTAAAACAAAAGCAAGAGTGAAAATATAAATAAATAAAGGTGGCTAAAATAGTCGCGACGGTTCGCCTAACGGTCGCAGATGTGGAAAAAGGGCGGTGCTCGGTAACTGTCGCAATTATTTTGCTCAAAATGCCTATAAAACTGCGACGGTTGGCCCTGACTGTCGTGACAAGTGTCACAGTCCAGGAATAAGGGCAGTTTTGTGGTAACTATCGCAAATCAAGTGTCGTAAATCTTCTTTTTTCTTGTAGTGATGATAGAAAAGATATCGATGAATGACATGTGGTATCTTAGGAGTAAAAATTAGAGTATGACAGTCACCCCTATTTAAGTTTATTCTATCCGAAGATATGAAGGTTGAAATCTGTCTATCGACGGAATCAGAGAGACTTATAGAAAATTCAAAGTTTAATAGTGCCACTTTTTGCCATTTTGAAAATAATGTATAATTAAAAAAACTTTTTCTTTGAACATCTAATGTCTATAACCATTAATTTAAAAATGTATCTTTGTTTATGATCCAATATCATTGAAGTCCAAATCTTGACCCAAACTTTAAATTTGATTCAATCATTTTACTTCTTTAATCTTTCTTTTTAAAATAGCCTTTTGTCTTCATCCAAATCAAGCTAAGAAAAATGACCATATGACGTCGGCATTGCAGGAACTTGTACCTTATGGCGATAATCGCAAAGTTGAAAAGATCAAGTATCGCTCGCAATCTATTGACACAGAGAGGAAGCTCGTGTCCATCAACCGTGAACTGAATAACAGCGCTGATATGCGGGCTATGTGGAATACTTGTACCAATTTCGAGGAGAAAGTTCCGATCGAGCTAGATGTGACTATTTCAAGATTGGTCGATGATATTATCATTATGTTGCAACGTTCACGCAGACGTTGATTTATAATGTTTTCTTGTTGTTAAAATCCTTATTTCCTATGTTTATGTTATAATTTCTTATGTAATGTTTGTTTGTTGTAATAATGGTGTTATTTAATTATGTTTTTCTGGTTTCTGTCTAAAACAAAATCGTAGTTATATCTCCGATACAAAATCGAAAAATACATTTCTCATTCTAATGTAAAGCTTTTTAATTTTTTGTGCGGATTATAAATATATTTCCAATTTTGAGGGACTTTTATGAAATTTCACGTGGTGGAAAAAACATGAGGTGAAATAAGAATTTCCCTAAATTTTAAAGCTGCAGGCCTCCAGACCCGCTTCACCCAAAAAAATTTGACAAAACAATCCATGATTTTCTGTCCGCCAACCCGTTCTATTTTGTATAGGGTTTTGCTAGACAACCTAAAGAAAAAGGGTGATGCCTATTTGCCACCCTAGCTATTCATACCTATCTCGTAAGCTAGGTTAAAGATGACATTATTAACAAATGAACGATTTTATAACCTTTACTTAAAGGGAAATGCTAACCAGTGCCCTCAGGGCAATGGTTAAAACTATAAAAATAGTAAATTTATCTTGGTAATCTGCGTATTTAATGCCTCGGAAATTAAAATGTTAAATTTTCTATAAAATATATATTTTTTTGAAATGCTTAACCATTACCCTAAGAGCACTGGTTAACAAGACCCTTACTTAAATTATCTTAAACTAAATTATCTTAAACATGATATCTATTATTGTACTTAGAAATACTACACCGCTGATATTTGCATATTAATTGGTAATATAAAATTATTTTATGAAGATCTTATTAAATCATATTAACTTATTAAATTATTTTATAGATATTTATACATTATTTGAAAAAAAACAATCTAAAAAATAACACGTTATGCTATTAACTTTAATATTTAGTTAAAAAAACCTATTAACTTTACATTAAACTTTATAAAAAGATGCCAAAGAAAAAACAAAGAGATATGAGAAAAGACATCGAAAAATTCAAAGACGTTAGAGAAGAATAATTAAACTATGATATGATATACACAGAAAAAAGTAACAACAACAAGCATTCCTCATTCCCACTGTCATGCACTTTCTCTCACTTCACATTAGGGTTTCTCTCTCATCATTCACTCACACACGCAGATTCAGATTCTCATCTACTCCATTCATTCTTTCTTCCGTAACTCAATTCTCAACTCGCTGAGTTTAACTCGTCTTCTCCATATCAGTCAGTGAGTTTCACCTCCTTCTTTCTCTCTCCAACTTTAACTCAAAACCCTTTTTTGATTCTTCGATTGCCAAGTACAAATTTTCTTTCTTTTTATTAAGGTTTACCTAAAAATGCAATTTTTGAAAAGCCCTTTTCCTGGTTAATCGTAAAAACCCCATTTTGATGATTCCTATGAAAAATATCCCCAAATAAGGAAAAAACCCCAATTCCAAATCAGTTAACAATTTTTGTTCTTTATCTAGTTATAGTGTTTTGAATGGCTTCTGGTTCTGGTTCTGGTTCTGGTTCTGTTGGTTGTAGTAGTGATAGTAGAATTGAGAATTTGATTTGTGCTACTAAATCATTGAAAGTTAGCTTAGAGAAATCAAAGACTGTTGGGTTAGGATTAGAGAAAGCAGGGCCAAGGTTAGATGAGATTAGGGTAAGGTTACCTTGGCTTGAATCTGCGGTTCGGCCGATTAGAGCTGAGAAGGATGCCCTTGTGGCGGTTGGAGGGCATATTAACAGGGCTGTTGGTCCTGCGGCTGCGGTGCTAAAGGTTTTCGATGCGGTTCATGGGCTTGAGAAGTCTTTGTTGTCGGATCCGCGGATTGATCTACCGGGTTACTTGTCGGTTTTGAAGCGACTTGAGGAGGCGTTGAGGTTTTTGGGAGATAATTGTGGGTTGGCTATTCAATGGTTGGATGATATAGTTGAGTATTTAGAAGATAATTCGGTTGCGGATCAGGTTTATCTTAAGAATTTGAAGAGGGAGTTGGAGAGTCTTAAGGAGTCGCAGAATGGTGATTTGGATGGTGGATTGTTAGATGCTGCTTTGGATAAGTTGGAGAATGAGTTCAGGTTGCTGTTAACTGAAAACAGTGTGCCGCTTCCTATGTCGTCGAATTCTCTTGGTGATCAGCCTTGCATCGCGCCTTCGCCTTTGCCTGTTTCGGTGGTTCACAAATTGCAGGCTATTCTTGGTAGGTTGAGGGCTAATGATAGACTTGACAAATGTGTTTCGATTTACGTTGAAGTTAGAAGTTCTAATGTTAGGGCAAGTTTGCAGGCATTGAATTTGGATTACCTTGAGATCTCGGTGTCCGAGTTCAATGATGTGCAGAGCATAGAGGTGTATATAGCTCAGTGGGGAAAGCATTTGGAATTTGCGGTGAAGCATTTGTTTGAGGCTGAGTATAAGCTTTGTAATGATGTGTTCGAGAGGCTTGGACTCGATGTATGGATGGGTTGCTTTTCAAAGATAGCTGCACAGGCTGGTATACTCGCGTTTCTTCAGTTTGGAAAGACTGTTACGGAAAGTAAGAAAGATCCCATTAAGCTTTTGAAGTTGTTGGATATTTTTGCGTCCTTGAACAAGTTGAGGCTGGATTTCAACCGTCTTTTTGGGGGAGATGCATGCGTCGAAATCCAGAATTTGACAAGGGAACTTATCAAAAGTGTGATCGATGGCGCAGCGGAAATTTTCTGGGAACTTCTGGTTCAGGTAGAGTTACAGAGACAGAGCCCTCCTCCTCCGGATGGCAATGTTCCTCGATTGGTGAGCTTTATCACGGATTACAGCAATAAACTCTTGGGGGACGACTACAAGCCTATACTGACCCAAGTTCTGATCATTCACCGAAGTTGGAAGCGTCAAAGTTTTCAGGAGAAGCTTCTCGTTAATGAGATTTTGAACATATTGAAAGCCATTGAGGCAAATTTGGATACATGGATAAAGGCTTACGACGATCCTATGTTGTCCAACTTTTTTGCCATGAACAATCACTGGCATCTGTTCAAGCATTTGAAAGGGACGAAACTCGGGGATCTTTTAGGAGATTCTTGGTTGAAGGAACACGAACAATATAAGGACTATTACTCCACAATATTCTTGCGAGATAGCTGGGGAAAGCTCCCTGGACATTTGAGTAGAGAAGGGCTGATTCTTTTCTCGGGAGGGCGCGCTACTGCTCGCGATCTGGTCAAGAAAAGATTGAAAAAGTTCAACGAAGTTTTCGACGAGATGTATTCAAAGCAATCAGGCTGGATCATGGTCGAGCGAGATCTAAGAGAAAAGACATGTCAGCTTATAGTGCAAGCCGTGGTGCCTGTTTACCGGAGTTACATGCAGAACTACGGTCCCTTGGTCGAGCAAGAAGCCAGTTCCAATAAATACGCAAAATACACAGTCCAGAAGCTTGAAGAAATGCTTCTATGTCTCTACCGGCCGAAGCCTGCAAGACACGGCAGCTTGAGAAGTCCGCAGCTTAGTGGAAAGTACGGAAACGGAATACCAGATCTTCGTCGTACAGCCTCTGCAGTTGTCTAGTTTCGTAATCTTATATTTATAAAGGCGAATTCGATGGAAATCTTAAATCTTCTCCCCGCATCAGATGGACGGCTACTGTATATAATTTTTCATTGGAGCTCTGCAGTGCATGCATGAGATAGGCTTTGCTTAGATTCTGAGAAGGAAGTTTCCATGAAAATGAAATTTTGTATGTTCCTCTAAAAGGGGTATCTGTAAAAGATGTGTAATATCTAAGAGTACCTTAGCCTAGGGGTTATGATCCTTTGGTCAATAAATGTGAACCTTGCAATGAGGTTCATTGCTCATACTCCTTACTAAGGTAAATTAATTATTATTTTTTTCATCTTCATCATTGTCTATTTATTCAGTTTGTAGAAGGATCATTGTACTATGCAGATTTAATGTACAATTTTTTTTAGTATACATGAATTTATAAGCTTAGATGTTCACTATCCTTGTTGTGACAACTGAGAATTCTGAGTGACCAGATCAGTGTCGGTTTAGTAAAAACAAATATATAACACTCTGGTTCACATTTATTGTGGCATGGCCCGGTAAAATATCAATAAGCATGGGTGCTTATTTTGACCATACAATTATATACAAGTATTCAATTTTGGTGAGTAGCTCCAACGGTTTTATTTGCAATGCGTAGTGTGAAAATCTGAAAAATATCTGCAAAATGAGTTAATATAATCATATGAGAATCAGTAATAAGTGTTAGGATACAATACTTTAGTATCCATTTAAAATTATGTATTTTAATTATATTATTATATAAATATGTATAAATGTAAATTTTTAGAAAATATATTACTATTAAATTATTGATACTGTATTTTGGTATCACTGCTTAATAGTTTTTTTTTTTTTTTGAAATTTTTATTGTGGTTGAAAATTTAAAATTAATTATATTTTATAATTGATTAACTTATTTTAATTAGATATGCAAATAACGTTACATGTATAATGTATAAGTATTGAGTATACTCAAAAGATACAAACTCAAATGCGTAGTTAGGTACTAATAAGATACAAAGTATAAGTATTGAATTCACTCAAAAGATACAAACTCAAATGCATAGTTAGGTACTCATAAGATACAAACTCAAATGCAACTCAAATGCAAAGTAATTAGGTACTTATAAGATACGAGTTCAAATACAGTACTTGTGTACTCATAAAGTACGAGATATTACTTGTGTACTCATGAAGTACGAGATATTACTTGTGTATTTATAAAATACAAGATATGAGTTTAAGTACAAGTTGATGTCTACTTAGATATTTTATATAAGAGTTTAGTGTGTACTCATAAAATACGAGATGCGGGTTCAAGTGTAAAAGTTGATGTCCACTAGGATGGGTCTAGATATATAAATTTTTTTAAATCACATAAAGAACGAATTCTATATGTGTGTTTGATTTGATAAAAAATAAAGATATAAAGGACGAGTTTAAATAACTTCGTCATGCAATTAATTTAAAAATTGTTCACGACGAATAAGAATGTAATAAAGAAATAGATAAAAATTGAAATTTTTGTCTGACACTAAATCATGTGATAATTTTTTTTCAGTTAGATATAATAATTGTTAAAGTTTTTATTAATATTTTTTTTCAAAAATCAAATGGGAATGTTATATTCATATTCAAGAACATTTGGATTTGATGGTAACAAATTTCTTTCAATTTATTCATAAATATTAACTAAAGGAGATTGACAAATAGGAAACACTCTGGATCTCTAAACAAGATACAAGATGAGACTTCCAATTTATTTGTCACATGTAAATATGCAAAAAGGGTTTTGATCCTAACATGACTTATAGTACTTTCTAAGGTGGAGTTAAAAATTTATATTTTAATTTGAATTCAAAATATGTTATATGGATATCATTAGATGATTTAGTAATAATTAGCGCCAAAACTGACTCCCGAATCAAATTAGTCGGTCCGGTCAATCAAATATTGGTGATGGAAAAAAATAATTACCTATATAGATTGCGAACTTCTTGCCTTTAAATAGATAATACTTATTATTTATTATAAAAATTTGTAATTAAATTACATATTATTTATTATAAATACAATAAATAAAATATATGAATTCAAATATTATATATTTTTGAATACATGTTATTTAAAAAAAAATCTATAATATATTTTTTATACATTATGAGTTTGAAATTGTTAATATTATACATAAATATTCAACATAATACAAAATAATAAAATATAAAGAATTAGAAGATAAAATAAAATAAAATAAATATTAATTTAATTATAAAGTGCGAGTTTAATATATTCTTTTTAGCGAGGCAACATCTTCTCTTAAAATTCAAACTTTCAACTTCATCATGTAGCTATGTCGGTGATGCTGCGACGAGGTCCCTCCTCCGCACCATCATTTTACCTTTGGAGTTACTCTTTTCATATGATCGTTGTTGGGTGGTTGCTCCGGTGGATTTCGGCGATGTATGCTCGGGTTGTTTGTTGCTCAATACAAGCAGATTGACAATTAATTTTTTTAGATTTAGAGTTGTGTTGATTTTTCCTTTTCAGCTATTTGCTTTTTCAGTTGAGTGTTCACCTGATATTGATTTGGGGGTGGACGAAGTGTTTGCCGTCGATGGTTGAGTGATGCAACTCAGTTACAGTTGTGCATTTCCTTCTCCATCATCGATTTTTTCGATTTTTGTTGCAGTGAAATCTCATTTTCTTTGATGCGTGAGTGTTGACTTTTTTGATTCTTGAATCTCTATTTGTATCCAGATATGTTGAGATCTGACGAAAACATTTTAAAAGAATAACTTTAATTTTCAAGAAGTTGACGTATACAGGTCGTAAATTCACTTCTTATTGGCGATATGAATACATCTTTAATAAATAATTTATAAATATCTTTATAATGATTCTATGCTTCATGTTAAAAAATTGAAAAATATTAAAAGACAAATAGTATGAAATCTTATTAATGGTTAGAACATGTCTTTTATCTTTGACCATTTTACTTGTAATGACTTTGAATATAACTTCTCCTCCAATAAAACCTAATGTGCTTTGCTCCACTAGTGAGAAAACTAAGTCAAATGTAGTAATTCCTTTTAATATTCCTAATTAATAAAAGATGATCTTAGATATTTAAAAATATAAATAAACCCACAAAACTATTATTCTTGCAACCCCGTAGTACTTTTCAGGGCCTTTTTTTGATGAGTGGTGCTCACTTGAAAGTTGAAACTTTAGCAATAAACTAAAAACATTCACAATAAAAAGTTTAATCCTCATAAACAAAACAAAAAATTCAAAGCAACTTTTTGAACACATGCAAAGTTGACAAGTTAAAGTTGTCTTTTACTAAATTTTATACAACTAACATAGATGGCCTAGTTGATGCTGGAATCCCACAAATTATTCCCTTTTTATTCCAAAAGTAACATATTGCTACTAGTACGGAATTAATTTAGTTAGAAATAATGAGTGCAAATAGAACTAGCCTATGAAGAGCACATAATTAACATAATTTTGGTATTTTAAAATGTGTTATATTATTTTGGGGAAATTATTAAGGTGTTCCTTAAACAAATTTCCTAAAAAAATAACCACCTAATAAAATAGTTAGGGTGGCACGTCCGTCCCATTTAGATCCGTTCTGTAAAAGTATGTAAAAAAACAAAACAGACAGATAAAGTTGAGGGTGCAAGCCTAAAATCTTGGTACGTCCCGCAAAAAAGTGAGGACGGGGTGGACTAAGTCCGCTGGTATTGCACTTTTTAAGTCTAAAATTACAAAGATTATGTTAATGTCTATGCTAGCAAAAATCCGCATAAAAAACGGGACAAGACGGTCACATTAGAGGGTGGGGGCCTAAAAATTTGATCGGTCCGTACAAAAATACGGGCAAAACGAACATGTCTAACGGGCTGGACCCGTTTTTCCATACCCTAAAAATTGTTGAAACTACTGTTTTTAGCACTTCAGTTGGCGTAACCGGTTACGCCTGTTACCTTAACCGGTTACGAACCCGTGAAACAGATTCACTGTAGATGTTGCGTTTGCGTAACCGGTTACGCTGTTTGCCGTAACCGGTTACACTGAAGCCCAACTGTTTTTCTGTTTGTTTTAGGGTGTTTTAATTCATTCCAATCATTTTGTAACTTGTACTATATAAGGAGCTCACTACTCCTATTTTGTGGTTAATGCCAATTCACTATCTCACCCTCAATTACTCTCTCTCTCTATTATTTCTCTTCATTCTCTAATCTTCATCTTCTTCAATTCATCATTTTCCCCATTAAAGATACCTTAATTTGATTTGTATGTTCCAACATTTGGCATCAAGAGCACTGGTTCTGATCCGATTCCGCTGCAACAATGAGTACCAATGATCGAATCCCATCCAACTTACCGATTCTTGATTCGAAGAATTACGACAAGTGGTCTAAACAAATGAAAGTCTTGTTTGGATATCAAGAAGTTCTCGATATCGTCAACAATGGTGTCACACCTCTTGGGGCTGAACCTACAGCTGCACATCAAGCCACTTTCAAGGAAGAGAAGAAGAAAGATTACAAAACTCTCTTCTTGATACACTCTTGTGTCGATGGTGATAATTTCGAAAAAGTCGGTGATTGCGAGTCCGCGAGGCAAGCTTGGTTAATTCTTGAGAAAGCATATGCTGGGGCTGCGAAGGCGAAGATTGTGAGGTTACAAACTCACAAGAGGCAATTCGAGTTAACGCAAATGGAAGAGAAGGAAACGATCAATGATTATGTGACGCGCATTACGCGCTTAGTGAATCAAATCAAGTCGTGTGGGGAAACGATCTTAGAGCAGAATGTTGTGTCAAAAATCTTACATTCGTTGACGTCAAGATTCGACAACATTGTGGTTGCTATTGAAGAGTCGAAGGACCTTACGTCGCTGAGCAAGGATGAGCTTCAAAGTTCCCTAGAGGCACATGAACAAAGAATGGACGAGAGAGGAAGCGATAAGGCAAAGGCAGAGTTAGCTTTGCAAGTTCGTTTCAATGAAAGGAGTAAAGGTTCGAAAGGGAAATGGCCTTCGAAAGGGAAGCAAGGCGATGGTGAACCTAAACATTCGAAGGGACAAAAAGGTGAGAGCAGCAACTCAAACGGTTATGGTGATCGGAGCAACGCGAGAGGTGGAAAACCAAGAGACATGAGCAAAATACAATGCTGGAAATGCAAGAAACTTGGGCATTTTCAAGCAAAGTGTGGTGCTAAACAGCTTGAAACTAAAGGGGATGAAGCCAAGGTTGCTAGGCAAGAGGTGGATGATGAAGCCACACTCTTAATGATGATTACCGATGAGTGCGAAGGCATGACAGAGGTGCTGGACAGCAGCTGCAAGTCACGGGACAGCAGCTGCAGTAGTGCAGAAAAAGCGACAGTTTTGAGTTCGGAACAAAATGTGATGATTTCGGTTCGTGATGGAACTCAAGGCAAAGAGGAGTGGTACTTAGACTCAGGATGTTCAACGCATATGACGGGAAGAAGAGATTGGTTTGTGCAAATCAATCAAGTGGCGAAAAACAAAGTGAAGTTTGCGGACGATTCCACTCTCATGGCCGAAGGTGTCAGTGATGTATTGATCGAGAAAAAGGATGGTGGACATTCTATGATCAAGGATGTGCTATATATTCCAGGTATTAAGTGTAATCTTTTGAGTATTGGTCAATTGCTCGAAAAAGGTTACAATATACGGTTGGAAGATAAGATCTTGCGGGTTGTTGATGCTAGTGGAGTGTTGATCCTAAAGGCTCCCATGGCTACCAATAGGACTTTCAAAGTTGAGCTGAAAGTATTGGAGCCTAGGTGCTTGGCTACAGCTGCAAGTAGAGAGGAGTGGTTATGGCATTATCGTCTTGGTCACTTGAATTTTCGTGATCTCAAAGCGTTGCAACAAGAAGGTATGGTTACCGGGCTGCCACACATTAACGTTCCAGCTGAGTTGTGTGAGGAATGTGTGAAAGGAAAACAACACAAAGGAAGTTTTAGCAAGGATGCGGGTCATAGGACCAATGCACACCTTGAGGTGGTGTATTCCGATGTTTGTGGACCTATGCAAGTGGACACATTTGGTGGCAATCGATATTTTGTCACGTTCATTGACGATTTTAGTAGAAAGTTATGGACTTACGTCATCAAGAGAAAGGATGAGGTGTTTGATGTATTCAAGAGGTTTAAGTCCATGGCGGAGAGGCAATGCGGTCGCAAGTTGAAAGTTCTCAAAACGGACGGTGGAGGTGAGTACACCTCGGTTGCGTTTGGGAAGTATTGTGATGATGAGGGTATAGTGCGTGAGGTTGTACCACCCTATACGCCGCAGCAAAATGGTATTGCCAAGAGGAAAAATTGCTCGATTATGAACATGGTTCGAAGCATGTTAAGCTGTAAAAATCTACCGAAGGAACTATGGGGAGAAGCGGTCTCTACAGCCACATACTTATTGAATCGTTGTCCTAGAAAGAAGCTTGAGAAGCTTACACCGGAAGAGGCTTGGTGTGGATTCAAACCGAATCTAAGTCATTTGCGTGTATTCGGTTCGGTGGCTTATAAACATGTGTCGGGACAATTGAGAAAGAAGTTGGACGACAAGGGAGAAGAAATGATTTGGATATCACTCTACAGGCGGTTACAAACTGTTCGATGCGAGAAATCGGAAGATTCAAATTAGTCGAGATGTTATTTTTGAAGAAAATAACAGCAGCAGTCTCAGCGTAACCGGTTACGGCCAGCCAGTACAAACTGGCGTAACCGGTTACGGACAGGAAAAACAGGGCAAGAACTCTGCAGAGGACAGCGTAACCGGTTACGGCCAGCCAGTACATACAGGCATAATCGGTTACGAGCAGAACAGAACTCCAGCTGCTGTATTTTTTTGATGATCCAGTCAGTCCCGAAACAGTTCCGCAGCCTCCGAATAATGTTCAAACTGAAGAACACCGTAGAAGATCAACAAGGCAAAGGGTGTTGCCTTCTAGACTCCAAGAATGCGAGAGATTCCAAGATAACGAAGTTAATAATGAAGGTGATTTCGTTCATTTTGCGCTTATGGCCGAATCCGAACCGGTGAATACGGAGGAGGCTCTAAGGGATCCAAAATGGATTTGTGCAATGAAAGAGGAGCTGGAATCAATCGAGAAAAATGGTACTTGGGAGTTAGTTGATCTACCTCATGGTAAAAAGCCAATTGGTGTCCGTTGGGTCTTTAAAGTGAAAGCAAATCCGAAGGGCGAGATAATCAAGTATAAGGCTCGATTAGTAGCGAAAGGGTTTTTGCAACGTGAAGGAATCGACTTTGAGGAGGTGTTTGCTCCTGTGGCTAGGCTTGAGACCATCCGATTGGTTGTTGGTATTGCAAACAACAACAATTGGAGCGTTTATCAAATGGACGTCAAATCTGCGTTTTTGAACGGTCCACTTGATGAGGAAGTTTATGTTGGACAGCCCCCTGGTTTGGAAGTAAAGAATCAAGAGATGAGATACTACAAGTTGCATAAAGCCTTGTTGACATTGATTTCAAGCGGTGTGTGTCCGAACATGGTGTATATGTGAGATCGAATGCTAAGGATGGGGTGATAATTCTTTGCTTATATGTGGACGATCTCTTGATTACCGGCAGCTGTGAGGAGAGTATTTCAAGGTTCAAGAAGGAACTCATGAGTGAGTTTGAGATGACGGACCTTGGAATCATGAAATACTTCCTTGGCATAGAGTTCCAAAGGTCAAAAACGGGACTGCTCATGCACCAAAGGAGGTATGCACTTGAGATCTTGAAGAGGTGTGAAATGGAACATTGTAATGTTGCCATTACACCATGTGAAGCAAGGCTACAGCTGTCCAAGAGTGAGGATGAGCAAGATGTTGATCCAACTCAATATCGAAGATTGATTGGATCATTGCGGTACTTGTGCAATACGCGACCGGACTTGGCATTTAGTGTCGGTATTGCGAGTAGATTCATGGAGAGACCAAAGGTATCTCATATGGCAGCTGTCAAGAGGATCCTTAGATACATTAAAGGGACTCTTGGTTGTGGAATTCTCTTTCCGGCATCGGATACGAGCCGAAAGTGTGATTTACTTGGTTTCACCGATTCCAATTGGTGTGGTGATAAGGATGATAGAAAGTCAATGGCTGGATACATCTTTATGCTAGGTAGAACCCCAATCTCTTGGTGTTCGAAAAAGGAACCGATGGTAGCACTCTCATCTTGTAAGGCCGAGTATATTGCGGCATCGTTGTGTGCTTGCCAAGCCATGTGGCTTATGAATCTATTGAAGGAGCTTAATAGTAGTGAGGGTGAGGCTATTACTCTCCTTGTTGATAATGTCTCTGCGATCAACCTTGCGAAGAATCCGATTGCACATGGAAGAAGCAAGCACATAGAGATGCGGTTTCATTATCTGAGGGAGTTAGTGAGCGATGGAAAGTTACGATTGGGATATTGTCGAAGCGAAGATCAAGTAGCTGACTTATTGACCAAGGGTGTGACAAATGAGGTGTTCAAGAGGCTGAGAAGGAAGCTGAGCATGGTGGACTTGGACCAACTGAAGTGAGGTGGTGTGTTGAAACTACTGTTTTTAGCACTTCAGTTGGCGTAACCGGTTACGCCTGTTACCGTAACCGGTTACGAACCCGTGAAACAGATTCACTGTAGATGTTGCGTTTGCGTAACCGGTTACGCTGTTTGCCGTAACCGGTTACACTGAAGCCCAACTGTTTTTCTGTTTGTTTTAGGGTGTTTTAATTCATTCCAATCATTTTGTAACTTGTACTATATAAGGAGCTCACTACTCCTATTTTGTGGTTAATGCCAATTCACTATCTCACCTTCAATTACTCTCTCTCTCTCTCTATTATTTCTCTTCATTCTCTAATCTTCATCTTCTTCAATTCATCATTTTCCCCATTAAAAATACCTTAATTTGATTTGTATGTTCCAACAAAAATAGAATCTTTTGAAACACAGAATTCGACTATCTAGGCCTTGGTAAAATCACAATGAAAGACTCAATTGCAAGTATTGAATGAAAAGATGTGCGGAACAGAGTTGATTTTAGAGAGTTATTAACTTAATAAGTTAGTTTTTACTAGTATATGAACTTCTAGCTTATTTAGAATTTGATTAAACCCATTGATTTGAATTGATCATTATTTTTGGTACATATATTGGATATATGTACTTTTTCATGCCTATCACGTTTTGCAATGTATCATCATGATATAATTATTCTAGCATAGTGGTTTAGGAAGATTAAAGTTGCAATCGTGCATGCCTCAAAGTCCTTTTTTTCTGTCATAGAAAAATGATAAATTGCATAACATAAAGAAGAAAAAAAAGTTGAAATACGTAGTGGAAAAGAAAGGTATAAAAAAATACATAAAAATTGAAAGGAGTGAAGATTGATGTTTTGTTTGTTGGGCTTGTTAACTCTAGTTATTTATAACCCATATTTGGAAATTTTTTTACTTTAAAAAAGTGATTTTATTTTGACAAGTTGGAAAAAATGATTATTATTGCAATCACGAGCCTATTTTAATTTCGGTGTTTTAAACTATAGGTTATTAAGTTGTGGAAGGAAAAAAAAAAGCAATTATGATTTAGGAGTGGTTACATCTATAAATTAAACTTGCACGTTATTAAAGAGTAATTCAATATTCAGAAGATGGACTGATCTTCTGATGGTTACTCAGAAGATAGTATTGACCAGAAGATGTTATCTGAGTCCCATTAGCTTAGCTGTTTAGTAGTAAGGGTACTTTAGTATTTTTGTAGTACTGTACTGTTTGTACCTTAGACTTGTTCACTAAGTTTACTGTTTTAAGGCTTATGTGGCAAGATTTTCTTTTCTTATAAATAGCCTTGTAATAGCTATCATTAATAGTAGAATACAACATTTATTCTCTCATCTCTTTTGCGCCGTTATTCTATTATTCTCTTTGTCACCATCTTTATTCATTGTGCACCAACAATTGGTATCTAGAGCTCCGGTTCCAAACACAGGGAAACACGAGTGAACGTGAGTTTGTGTGACTGTGTGATTGATTTTGTTTCTGGGAAACAAAGTTGTGTTGAATCACATTTTTCTTGATTGTTTGTGGGTTGGGAAACACTGTGTGAGTGTGAGTGAAATCTGTTTTTGTCTGCACAAGTTTAAAGATGAGTGGAAGCAACTTGAATACCAAACTTCCAGTTCTTGATGGTAAAAACTGGAATAGATGGATGATTCAAATGCGTGTATTATTTGGTGCTCAAGATGTTCTATATCTTGTCACTGGAGGATATATTACGGTTGCAGCGGATGCAACGGAAGAACAAAGAGAAGCGTAGAGAGAGACGAAGAAGAGAGACCAAAAGGCGTTGTTCTTCATCCATCAGTGTGTGGATGTGAATGTGTTTGAGAAGATTGCTGATTCTATGACGTCAAAGGAGGCGTTGGATATACTAGTCAGGTGTTACTGTTGCAAACAGTTTGGCCATTTTGCTAGAGACTGTTTGGCAAACAAAGGAAGGAGATCAGAAGAAGCAAATATAGCCAGAGGAGGATCAGATGATGAACCTGTGCTATTGATGGCTTCAGAGTCGGACAAAAGATGTTCGTCAGAATGGTGGTATATGGACACTGGGTGTTCAAATCACTTGATTGGAAACAAACAATGGCTGATAGACTTTGACTCTTAAAGGAGGACAAAGATCAGATGTGCTGATGATAAGTACCTATATGCAGAAGGTATGGGAAATGTCAAAGCCAAAGTGAAGAATGGAAAGACTGTTCTGATCAAGGATGTTTGGTATGTTCCTGGAATTAGAAGCAATCTGATGAGTGTGAGTCAGCTCATTGAGAAAGGTTTCTCAGTTGTTATGAAGAACAACCTCTTGAAGTTGTATGATTCCAATCAGAAGTTGATTATGCAATCTGAACAGGGAATCAACAGAACATTCAAGGTGAATGTAGAAACAGCTGAAACAGAGTGTCTGAGTGCTGAAGGCTCAGAAGGTGATAGTAAGCTGTGGCACAAGAGGTTGGGGCACTTGAACTATAGAAGTCTGGGGCATCTAAGTTCTAAGAAGCTCGTACGTGGCATTCCTAAGATTGTAAAGCCTGAGAAGTCATGTGAGGTATGCATGAAAGGAAAACAACCCAGATTGCCATTTGTATCAGAAGTTGCTCCAAGAGCAAAGCATGCTCTGGGAGTAGTGCACTCTGATGTGTGTGGACCATTTCCAGAACCTTCACTTGGAGGAAATACGTATTTTGTGTCTTTTGTGGATGAGTTCACAAGAATGACGTGGGTAACTCTCATTAAGTTTAAGAATGAGGTGTTTACAGAATTCCAGAAGTTCAAGGTGAAGGCTGAGAAGCAGAGTGGTCAGAAGATAAAGATTCTCAGAACGGATGGTGGAGGCGAGTATAACTCTACAGAATTCCAGAAGTTCTGTGATGATAATGGAATTGAGCATGAAGTTACTGCTCCTTATACTCCTCAACACAATGGTCTTGCTGAACGTAGAAACCGTACTTTGCTTGATATGACGAGAAGTATGCTTAAAGAGAAGAAGCTTCTGAAGGATAGAAAAACACTTAGAAAGGGGGGGGGGGTTTGAATAAGTGTAGCTTTAAAAACTTGACCGATAAAAATAAATTGCACAGTTATTTTTTATCCTGGTTCGTTGTTAACTAAACTACTCCAGTCCACCCCCGCAGAGATGATTTACCTCAACTGAGGATTTAATCCACTAATCGCACGGATTACAATGGTTCTCCACTTAGTCAGCAACTAAGTCTTCCAGAGTCTTCTGATCACACACTGATCACTCCAGGAACAACTGCTTAGATACCCTCTAAGACTTTCTAGAGTATTCTGATCCACACGATCACTCTAGTTACAACCTGCTTAGATAACCTCTAAGACTTCCTAGAGTATTCTGATCCACACGATCACTCTAGTTCCTTACAACTTAATGTAATCTATTCTAAGAGTATTACAATTGCTTCTTAAAAGCTATAATCACAAACTGTGATATTTCTCTTAACGTTTAAGCTTAATCTCACTAATATATTACAACAGCAATGTAGTGAGCTTTGATGAAGATGAAGATTCTGAGCTTTGAATAGAACAGAGTTTCAGCAAGTTAATATGAGTTGTGTTTGTTCAGAATCGTTAACCTTGCTTCTCATCAGAACTTCATATATATAGGCGTTGGAGAAGATGACCGTTGAGTGCATTTAATGCTTTGCGTGTTCCGTACAGCATCGCATTTAATGTTATACGCTTTTGTCAACTACCTCGAGCCTTGTTCACGCTGTGTCTACTGACGTTGCCTTTAATAGCTTCTAACGTTCCTTTTGTCAGTCAGCGTAGCCTGCCACTTGTACTTTCTTCTGATCTGATGTTTGTGAATACAACGTTTGAATATCATCAGAGTCAAACAGCTTGGTGCAAAGCATCTTCTGATCTTCTGACCTTGAAGTGCTTCTGAGCGTGATACCATCAGAACTTCAGTGCTTCTGATCTCATGTTCTTCTGATGCTTCCATAGACCCATGTTCTGATTCTGCTTCGACCATCTTCTGATGTCTTGCCAGACCATGTTCTGATGTTGCATGCTGAACCCTTTGAGACAAAGCTTCTGAGCGCTGAATTATGCATACTCTTTATATATTTCCAGAAAAGGAAATTGCATTGGATTAGAGTACCATATTATCTTAAGCAAAATTCATATTATTGTTATCATCAAAACTAAGATAATTGATCAGAACAAATCTTGTTCTAACAGTCTCCCCCCTTTTTGATGATGACAAAAACATATATAAATGATATGAATTTGCGATCAGAAAGAGCAGACGGCAAAATACAAATTACACAGCTATAGCATAAGCATGTGAATATGTCTCCCCCTGAGATTAACAATCTCCCCCTGAGATAAATAATCTCCCCCTGAAATAAATACTCGAAGAACTTTAATAAAAGACTTCCCTGATTACTTCGGTAAAGACGGTCACATAAGCTTCTGTCTTCAGAGAATTCATAGCTTCTGACTTCTGCTTCCATTGGACAGCTTCAGAACTTGAATTTCTTTAGATCCCTAGAACATTCACAACTTCTGATTCCTGCTTCCATCTAGGACAGCTTCAGAACTTGAATTTCTTTGATCTCCAGAACATTCACAGCTTCTGATTTCTGCTTCCCTCGGATAGCTTCAGAGCTTTGAATTTCTACCAACATCACTTCATGCTAGATTTGTATCAGAACATTGTTGAATGTACCAGAGCATCATCAGAGCATCTCTACATCCTGAAATGTTACAGAACAAAAACTAAACGACAAAAGTCAGCATGAACGAGTCAGAACATAAAATGTATATTAGAACACATGATATGTATCAGAGCCATATAGGCTAAAATAATGTATCAGAGCAAATAGAATTTTGTCAGAGCAAATAGACAAATTTTGGATCAAATTCTATTATCAGAAATTCTGATCATTCTTCTTTCTTGCTTCTGATTTCTGAAGCTTGACAGCACTCAGCTTGCTTCAGTTTCCATAAGCTTATTCTTTTTACAGAATAACGCTTCTTATGGTTTTGCTTCTTGTGTTTGCTTTGAAGATTTTCTTCACTTCTTTATACCTGCAAAACACTTAAACCATATAGAACTTGCAGTTTTTGTTAGTGAAGGCAACTGATTAAATCAAATCATTTATCATTTATCTTCTCCCCCTTTTTGTCATATCATCAAAAAACAGAAAAGATTCAGAGACAAATAAAAAGAAACACACGGAGGAAGAAGATGATTTCATTTAAGTTCAACATCAGGTACAGAAGTACATGAAGATAAGTAAGATCAGATGCACAAAAACAGATGCAACGAAAAGAAAGAAACAACACAGACTCAATCTAAGATGGCCCTAGCCTTGACAGGATCTTGGCCAGCATCTCTTGAACCCTGTCATTATTTGCAGTTTTCCTTGCCATGAAGGAGTGAAATGCATTATTGACTGCTTCTTGGGCTTCCAGGCGAGGGGTCAGGGAGACTTGATTCTGATGCAAATCTTCCACAATCTCTATCAGAAACAACATTCTCAGCAGGTGAAAATGAAGAGATTTCTTTGGAATGGGTTGAGGGAGAGGAAAGGTTAGATGAAGAGGAAGTTGAGTCTTGAAGGTAAAAAGATGAGGAAGAAGATGGAGATGATGGAGGGCTTTCACCAGGGGGTTGAAACACACGTCTAGAATAGTTTCCAGACAACTTTGCTTCGAATGGATTCACCTTGAGAGGGTCATAGGTGATCTTTATCTTTTTGGGTTTGGAAGAAGATGTTTCAACAGCTTTTCTCTTTTTGTTTTGATCATTTTCATGGTTTCCTGGGCTTGATGAAGAGTTCATGATGGATTTGCAGATAATGAACAGCTAAGGTTTGATATGAATGCAAAGAGATAGAGAAAGAAAACAAAGACAGAGTGTAATAGAGAAAATATAAGAGGGAAGGAGAAGCGTTTGAAGAGTATTTAAAAGAAAATAAAACAAATGATGGATAGCATTTAATGTTACGTGACATGAGGAGAGATAATAAAGACAAATGAGGTGACTAGCACAGTTACCTATGGTCGGCGTCCCTTCAACTGCACGCGCGCTTATCCATGAACAGTAAAGACAGGTTTACCATCCCGAGATAAAACGTTACAACTGTTTTACTTTAAAAGAGGTTCTGAATCAACTTAGACAATGAAACGTTAGTAATAGCCGAATCATAATTTCTAAAAGATTTTAATCAGAACTTCTGATTAAAAAATAATCCACTTTCATTTCAGAAGATACTCATACATAAGAACTTCTCATCCTCTCATTCTGGGCATAAATCCATACTGATGTTCTTCAGAATGAACTTAAACCTATCTTCAGCCAGGGGTTTTGTAAAGATATCAGCCCATTGATGGTTTGTATCCACAAAGTTTAAAGATAGAACACCCTTCTGAACATAGTCCCTTATGAAATGATGTTTAATCTCAATATGTTTAGCTTTTGAATGAAGAATAGGATTCTTAGATAAACATATAGCAGAAGTATTATCACAGAATATAGGAATGTTACTCTCATATATCTGATAATCTTCTAGCTGACTCTTCATCCAGAGCATCTGTGTACTGCAACCAGCAGCAGCGACATATTCTGCTTCTGTTGTTGAAAGAGCAATAGTTGCTTGCTTCTTGCTATACCAGGAGATCAAATGACTTCCAAGAAATTGGCAACTTCCTGAAGTACTCTTTCTTTCAATTCTGTCTCCAGCATAGTCAGCATCGCAGAAACCTACTAAGTTGTATTCTTTAGATTTTCTGTAAACTAAGCCAACATTAGTAGTACCTTTCAGATACCTTAGAATTCTCTTAACAGCAGTTAAATGAGATTCTCTAGGATCTGATTGGAATCTAGCACACAAACAAACACTGAACAGAATGTCAGGTCTAGAAGCAGTCAAATATAGAAGAGATCCAATCATACCTCTGTATAACTTCTGATCTACCTTCTTACTTACCTCATCCTTACCTAGGATGCATGTTGGATGCATAGGAGTTTTGGCTTCTTTGCAGTCTAGAAGATTAAACTTCTTCAGAAGTTCCTTCACATACTTGGTTTGGTGAACATACGTTCCTTCTGATGTTTGATTTATTTGTATTCCAAGGAAATACTTGAGTTCTCCCATCATGCTCATTTCAAACTCAGCCTGCATAGACTCAGCAAACTCCTTTCCAAGTGTAGCATTAGATGTTCCAAAAATAATATCATCTACATATATTTGACAAATTAAAATATCCCTTTTAAAGGTTTTACAAAAGAGAGTAGTGTCCACTTTTCCTCTGGTGAAACCATTATCCAGAAGGAAAGAACTTAAGCGTTCATACCAAGCTCTGGGAGCTTGTTTCAATCCATACAACGATTTCTTTAGTTTAAAAACATGATTAGGAGACATAGAGTCTTCAAAACCAGGAGGTTGATGGACATAAACTTCTTCATCTATATAACCATTTAAGAAGGCACTCTTAACATCCATCTGATAGAGAGTGATGTTATGTTGAGTGGCAAATGAAATTAATAGACGAATAGATTCTAACCTGGCCACTGGTGCAAAGGTTTCTGTATAGTCAATCCCTTCTTGCTGACTGTAACCCTGAGCCACCAGTATGGCTTTGTTCCTTACCACTTCACCTTTCTCACTGAGCTTGTTTCTGAAGACCCATTTCGTACCGATTATATTGAATCCATCTGGTCTAGGAACAAGATCCCAAACATCATTCCTTGTAAACTGATTCAGTTCTTCTTGCATAGCAATTATCCAGTCTGGATCTTCTAGAGCATGATCAACAGAAGTTGGCTCGATCAAAGATACAAGACCTAATTGACAGTCTGCATTGTTCTTAAGGAATGCTCTTGTTCTGATTGGATCATCCTTCTTTCCAAGAATGACATCTTCTGAATGACCAGAGATGAGTCTGGATGATCTTCTGACAGATGGTTCTTCAGAAATGCTTAGATTCTCCAGAGAAGCTGATACTTGATCTTCAGATTCTTTGCTTCTGAGAAGCTCTGCTTCTGATGCGTTGCTTCTTGGCTCAACAACTTCTGATACATCAATATCACAATCTGCAAAATTATCAAACTGCTTTGGTTTTTCAGAACCAAGCTTATCATCAAACCTGATATTGATTGATTCTTCTACCATCAATGTTTCAGTATTGTATACTCTGTAGCCTTTTGAACGTTCAGAATATCCAAGAAGGAAACATTTTTGTGCTTTGGAATCAAACTTACCAAGATGATCTTTAGTGTTCAGAATAAAACATACACATCCAAAAGGATGGAAATATGAAATGTTGGGCTTTATATTCTTCCACAATTCATAAGGAATCTTATTTAGAATAGGTCTGATAGAGATTCTATTCTGAATATAGCATGCAGTGTTTATTGCTTCTGCCCAGAAATGCTTAGCCATATTGGTTTCATTGATCATGGTTCTGGCCATTTCTTGCAGAGTCCTATTCTTTCGTTCTACAACTCCATTTTGCTGTGGAGTTCTAGGACAAGAGAAATCATGGGCAATACCATTTTCTTTGAGAAATTCTTCAAAGAATCTGTTCTCAAATTCACCACCATGATCACTTCTAACCTTTATGATTTTACACTCTTTTTCAGATTGAATCTGAATGTAGAAATCAAGGAACACTGAATGGGACTCATCCTTGTGTTTTAAGAATTTTACCCATGTCCAACGGCTATAATCATCTATGATGACTAATCCATATTTCTTCCCTCTGACAGATGCTGTTTTGACTGGGCCAAACAGATCAATGTGCAAGAGTTCTAATGGCCTTGAGGTAGAAACAACATTCTTGGACTTGAATGCAGGTTTGGAGAACTTTCCCTTCTGACATGCTTCACAAAGAGCATCTGATTTGAATTTCAGATTAGGGAGTCCTCTGACAAGATCCAGTTTGTTAATCTGAGAAATCTTTCTCAAACTAGCATGACCTAATCTTCTGTGCCAGACCCACTGCTCTTCAGAAACAGACATAAGACAAGTCACCTTCTGACTCATAAGATCTTGCAGATCTGTCTTATAAATGTTGTTCTTCCTCTTGCCGGTAAATAGGATTGAGCCATCCTTCTGATTTACAGCCTTGCAAGACTTTTGATTAAAGATTATATCATAACCATTGTCACTCAATTGACTGATAGATAAGAGGTTATGTGTTAATCCTTCTACAAGAAGTACATTTGAAATGGAAGGAGAGTTACCAGACTTTATAGTTCCAGAGCCAATTATCTTGCCCTTCTGATCTCCTCCAAACTTGACTTCTCCTCCAGACTTAAGCACCAGGTCTTGGAACATAGACCTTCTTCCTGTCATGTGTCGTGAGCATCCAGAGTCCAGGTACCATGACATGTTGTGCTTTGTCCTTTTTGCAGCCAAGGATATCTGCAATAGGAATAATCTTATCCTTAGGTACCCACATTTTCTTGGGTCCTTTCTTGTTAGATTTTCTCAAGTTCTGATTGAACTTGGGTTTGACATTGTAAGCAATAGGAGGAACAGCATGATAATTCTTAATGTGAGTTTCATGATATTTCCTAGGTTGTGTCACATGCTTCTTAGTGTGTGTAATGTGAAAACTTTGAGCATGTGAAGTGTGCCTAATATCATGTGAGTGGCCATACTTGAACTGATCATACAATGGCTTGTATGTGATTTTCATCTTATCAACAGGTTCAAGTTTGTATGGGGTTTCACCCTCAAAACCAATGCCGACTCTTTTGTTTCCAGACACAGCATATATCATAGAAGCTAGCTGACTTCTGCCAATACTTCTAGATAAGAACTTCCTGAAACTTAAATCATATTCTTTCAGAATATGGTTTAGACTAGGAGTGGATTTTTCTGAATCAGAAGGAGATCCAACATTATTGGATAATTTTAAAACTTTTTCTTTTAATTCAGAATTTTCCAACTCAAGCTTCTTAGTTTCGAATTCAAATTGCCTTTTTAGCTTTTTGTATTTGATACTAAGATGAGCTTTTAATTCAAGAAGCTCTGTTAGACTGGAAACTAACTCTTCTCTAGATAGTTCAGAAAATACCTCTTCAGAATCTGATTCTGATGTAGATTCTGATCCATCATCTTCTGTCGCCATCAGCGCAATGTTTGCCTGCTCTCCTTCAGAGTCTGATCCTGATTCTGATTCAGAATCATCCCATGTTGCCATAAGACCTTTCTTCTTATGAAACTTCTTCTTGGGATTCTCCTTCTGAAGTTTTGGACACTCATTCTTGTAATGTCCAGGCTCATTGCACTCATAGCAGACAGCCTTCTTCTTGTCAAATCTTCTGTCATCAGAAGATTCTCCACGTTCAAATTTCTTTGAACTTCTGACGCCTCTGAACTTCCTTTGCTTGTTCTTCCAGAGTTGATTTAACCTTCTGGAGATCAAGGACAGTTCATCTTCTTCTTCAGATTCTGATTCTTCAGGATCTTCTTTTCTAGCCTGAAAAGCGTTAGTGCATTTTTTAATATTAGATTTTAATGCAATAGACTTACCTTTCTTCTGAGGCTCGTTTGCGTCCAGCTCAATTTCATGGCTTCTCAAGGCACTGATAAGCTCTTCCAAAGAGACTTCATTCAGATTCTTGGCAATCTTGAATGCAGTCACCATTGGGCCCCATCTTCTGGGCAAACTTCTGATGATCTTCTTTACATGATCAGCCTTGGTGTAGCCTTTGTCGAGAACTCTCAATCCAGCAGTCAAAGTTTGAAATCTTGAAAACATCTTTTCAATGTCTTCATCATCCTACATCTTGAAGGCTTCATACTTCTGGATTAGTGCAAGAGCTTTGGTCTCCTTGACTTGAGCATTTCCTTCATGAGTCATCTTCAAGGACTCATATATGTCATGGGCCGTTTCCCTGTTAGATATCTTCTCATACTCAGCATGAGAGATAGCATTCAGCAAAACAGTCCTGCATTTGTGATGATTCTTGAAATCTTTCTTTTGATCATCATTCATTTCGCTTCTCGTGAGCCTTACACCAGTAGCTTTAACAGGATGTTTGTAACCATCCAACAGAAGATCCCATAGATCAGCATCTAGACCAAGAAAGTAACTTTCCAGTTTATCTTTCCAGTATTCAAAGTTTTCACCATCAAATACTGGTGGTCTAGTATAACCATTGTTACCATTGTATTTCTCAGCAGAGCCAGATGTAGATGGAGTTGGATTTGCTTGAGATTCACCAGCCATCTTTTACAGAAGCGTTTTTCTCTTCCTGAATCTTTTCTAAACACAGTTAAGTGCTTGCACCTTAGAACCGACGCTCTGATGCCAATTGAAGGATAGAAAAACACTTAGAAAGGGGGGGTTTGAATAAGTGTAGCTTTAAAAACTTGACCGATAAAAATAAATTGCACAGTTATTTTTATCCTGGTTCGTTGTTAACTAAACTACTCCAGTCCACCCCCGCAGAGATGATTTACCTCAACTGAGGATTTAATCCACTAATCGCACGCATTACAATGGTTCTCCACTTAGTCAGCAACTAAGTCTTCCAGAGTCTTCTGATCACACACTGATCACTCCAGGAACAACTGCTTAGATACCCTCTAAGACTTTCTAGAGTATTCTGATCCACACGATCACTCTAGTTACAACCTGCTTAGATAACCTCTAAGACTTCCTAGAGTATTCTGATCCACACGATCACTCTAGTTCCTTACAACTTAATGTAATCTATTCTAAGAGTATTACAATTGCTTCTTAAAAGCTATAATCACAAACTGTGATATTTCTCTTAACGTTTAAGCTTAATCTCACTAATATATTACAACAGCAATGTAGTGAGCTTTGATGAAGATGAAGATTCTGAGCTTTGAATAGAACAGAGTTTCAGCAAGTTAATATGAGTTGTGTTTGTTCAGAATCGTTAACCTTGCTTCTCATCAGAACTTCATATATATAGGCGTTGGAGAAGATGACCGTTGAGTGCATTTAATGCTTTGCGTGTTCCGTACAGCATCGCATTTAATGTTATACGCTTTTGTCAACTACCTCGAGCCTTGTTCACGCTGTGTCTACTGACGTTGCCTTTAATAGCTTCTAACGTTCCTTTTGTCAGTCAGCGTAGCCTGCCACTTGTACTTTCTTCTGATCTGATGTTTGTGAATACAACATTTGAATATCATCAGAGTCAAACAGCTTGGTGCAAAGCATCTTCTGATCTTCTGACCTTGAAGTGCTTCTGAGCGTGATACCATCAGAACTTCAGTGCTTCTGATCTCATGTTCTTCTGATGCTTCCATAGACCCATGTTCTGATTCTGCTTCGACCATCTTCTGATGTCTTGCCAGACCATGTTCTGATGTTGCATGCTGAACCCTTTGAGACAAAGCTTCTGAGCGCTGAATTATGCATACTCTTTATATATTTCCTGAAAAGGAAATTGCATTGGATTAGAGTACCATATTATCTTAAGCAAAATTCATATTATTGTTATCATCAAAACTAAGATAATTGATCAGAACAAATCTTGTTCTAACAGCTTCCTCATAATCTATGGGGAGAAGCTGTTGCTACTGCAGCATATGTGCTCAACAGGTGTCCAACGAAGAGGCTGAAGGAAATTGTTCCTTTAGAGAAGTGGACTAAAGAGAAACAGAGTGTTAGTCATCTGAAGGTTTTTGGTTCTGTATGTTACAAACACGTTTCAGAAGCTAGAAGGAAGAAGCTGGATGATAGAAGCAAAGTGATGTTATTGGTGGGGTACCACAGTACAGGTGCATACAAGCTCTATTGTCCAGAGACTAGCAAAGTTGAAGTCAGCAGAGACGTCATTGTGAAGGAATCAGAAGTTTGGGATTGGAGAAAGTCTCAACCAACTTCTGATGTAGAGATAACTTTTGAAGAAAAGTTAGAGTCAGAAGATGAAGAATCTTCTGAAGACGAGTCAGAAGATGAAGCATCTTCTGAAGATGAGTCGGATGGAGAATCTGATTCTGATCCAGATTCTGATGATGATCCAGAGTCTGGTGGTAATCATGATTCTGGAAGGGAAAACTCTGAAGACATAGGGTCTGGAGGACAAGCTTCTGGAGATGATCATGGAGGTGGTGACTCTGGAGTAGCTGACTCTGAAGTAGCTCAGCGACCACAAAGAGTCAGAACTATACCAAGAAGGTTTGCAGATTTTGACATGTTGCAAGACACAGAAGTTGACTCAGAAGGAGAGGTCATTCAGTGCGCCATGTTAGTAGATTCTGAACCAGTGAGTATAGAATAAGCGCTCAAGAAGAAGGTCTGGCTGAATGCCATGAAAGAAGAACTTGAGGCTATAGAAAGAAACAAAACTTGGAAGCTGACAGAACTTCCAAAGAAGAAGAAAGCCATCAGCGTCAGATGGGTTTTCAAAGTAAAGCTGAAGCCAGATGGATCAATTGGTAAACACAAAGCAAGGCTAGTGGCTAGAGGTTTTCTTCAGAAACCTGAACTAGATTACTTTGAGGTGTTTGCTCCTGTAGCTAGACATGAAACAATCAGACTGGTGATTGCGTTAGCTGCGAACAGAGGTTGGTCCTTGATGCATCTGGATGTAAAGTCTGCATTTGTGAACGGTCCATTACAAGAGGAGGTATACGTGTCACAACCCCCTGGCTTTGTGAAAAAGAATAAGGAAGGGATGGTGTACAAATTACACAAAGCTCTGTATGGATTGTAGCAAGCGCCTAGAGCTTGGAATTTGAAAATTGATTCATTTTTCAAGAAGCAAGGGTTTCAGAAGTGTGAGATGGAATATGGAGTTTATGTGCAACATTCTGGAAGCAATATGATTCTGTTGTGTCTTTATGTTGATGACATATTGCTTACGGGGAGTTGTCCAGAAGATCTGATGAAGTTCAAGAAGGTGCTGATGAATGAGTTTGAGATTACAGACCTTGGGAAAATGTCATATTTTCTAGGGATGGATATTCTGTACTCAGAAGATGGTATCATTCTGCATCAGTTGAAGTATGAGTTAGAACTTCTGAAGAAATTCAAGTTGGAGAATTGCAAAGCTGCTGTTACACCGTCAGAAGTGAATCAGAAGTTGGACTCTGATTCTGAAGGTGAAGATGTTGATGCTACGGTATTCAAACAGCTGGTTGGTTCTCTAAGGTATTTGTGTAATACCAGGCCTGATATATGCTATGCAGTTGGATTGGTTAGTAGGTTCATGAGTAAACCTAAGTGGTCCCATTACCAAGCTGCTGTCAGAGTCTTGAGATATGTCAAGGGAACTCTAAAGTTTGGCATATTGTTTCCTTCTGGGAGAAAGGAAGAATCAGAGTTATTGAGTTATTCTGATTCTGATTGGTGTGGAGACAGAGTTGATAGAAGGAGTACTTCTGGATATTTGTTCATGTTTCTGGGAGGCCCTATCTCTTGGAGTTCCAAGAAGCAACCTGTTGTTGCTCTATCAACCTGTGAAGCTGAGTACATCGCAGGCGCTGTAGCTGCATGTCAAGCTGTGTGGCTTCTGAATCTATTAGAAGACCTGAAGATTAGGGTGAAGAAGCCTCTGAAGCTGATGATTGATAACAAGTCTGCAATCAATCTTGCCAAGAATCCGGTGTTACACGGAAGAAGAAAGCATATTGAGACTAAGTATCATTTCTTGAGAAGCCAAGTCCATAATGGAACATTAGAAGTTGTGCACTGTAGCACTCAGAAGCAAGTGGCAGATGTTCTGACGAAGGCGATCAAGACGGATCAATTTCTGCTCTTGAGGGATGGAATTGGCGTTGTCAGTTTTGATTGAAGAATATGAATTAAGGGATGGTATTGAAGAGTAATTCAATATTCAGAAGATGGACTGATCTTCTGATAGTTACTCAGAAGATAGTATTGACCAAAAGATGTTATCTGGGTCCCATTAGCTTAGCTGTTTAGTAGTAAGGGTACTTTAGTATTTTTGTAATACTGTACTGTTTGTACCTTAGACTTGTTCACTAAGTTTACTGTTTTAGGGCTTATGTGGCAAGATTTTCTTTTCTTATAAATAGCCTTGTAATAGCTATCATTAATAGTAGAATACAACATTTATTCTCTCATCTCTTTTGCGCCGTTATTCTATTATTCTCTTTGTCACCATCTTTATTCATTGTGCACCAACACACGTAAGTGCATATTCAATACACCAAGGTGCTTGTTTAATCTTGCAAAATAGTTTTAAATAAGAAAATCTTTCTACCTTAAAAGAAAGTTATGTTTGGATATTTCCAAACTAACATAGTGTAATAAAGTAGAAAGGATTCTAAATCGGATGAAAAAAAAGGAAAGAAAAGATAAGTAATATAATTAGATGGAATGTATTCTATCACGTTCCGTTTTATTTCATCGTTTTGTTATCAATTTAAACAATAAAATACAATATTATTCCATTCTATTCCACTCCATTTTATCACATTCCATCAATTCAAATATAGTCTAAAAGTTATGTTCATATTGAAAAGCCTGTGAGCATGATAGTTATATAATATAATTTTAGTTGGAACCACGTTAATTTAGATATAAGACTTCTTAATAACATAACAAGAAATTAATTTATTTACTAATTTTTGTAAGAGAATCAATTTATGTTTTTAAAAGAGTTAAAAAAATTGAAAGTTTAAAAATAGTTTTTGTAAATGAATTATAATTTAAATGAAGAAAAACTCTTAAGATGGTGCTCTAATGAATAAGTCGGCATTCTAATGAGTTGGTCAACTAGCTCTCGGTCTTCCTCCTAAGAAGATGAAGTGTAAATCTTTATAACTTGATGGGAGAAAGGGTCTATTTGGACTTCCTTCAAGTCCTTCGTGGGCATTAGCCTTTCAGTTCCCGCGCCCAATCTGGAATCCCTTCACTCGAGGTCAGTATTTGGAACTTTAGAAAATAGGGCACCAACAAAGTCGATCTCTTCCCTCTCTATTGCTAGGTTACTTTGGTAACACTCATGAGCAATATCTTGGTCTCCTTGGATTATACGAACTCGCCCTTTAGACAGTGGGTATTTCAGGACTAGGTACATGATGGAAATGATCGTCCCTAGTGCGTTGATGGTGGGCCGCCCAAGGATGATGTAATATGGAGATATAAAGGTCATGATAAGGTAGTTGACATCAATCACCTTAGCGTTTATTCCTTCTAGCATGTAGTCTCCAGGGTCAAGTGGCGCCTCACTTGCACTTGCTCGCACAATCCTATTAACGAGCCACAAAACACTTTGATGTCGTTACGATAGAGCTGTAATTTTTGGAAGGCGTCCTATAATAAAACATCAGCGGAGCAACCCGAGTCTATCAAGTCTTGATTCATATCCTAGTTGTCATGTTGCATAGTGATGACGAGGGGGTCATTATCGTGAGGATCAAGTCAGATGGCATCCTCCTCAGAAAAGGTGATGGTAACCCTTGTTTTCCCTTGCACACCCCTAGGGAAACCTGGAGATATCACATCTACTGCACACCTGTCTTGCCTATTTCCTTCGGGTGAAACTAAAGCTACCTCCACCAACGAAACCTCCGACTATGATGTTTATGTTGGAACATAATGTTTTATTAGCCATCTTCGAAGGTAAGATGTAAGGAGGTAGAATGAGAGAGGTGTGGCCCAGGTTAGTTTTACTGAAGTCCCACGTCGAGCGCAATAATACCGATTAAAAGTATTGTTGTACATGTTAACCCTATAAGGTCGTGGATACTCAGAAGTCTTAGTAGGTATATTACAATTCATGATGGTTAGGGCTTGCCCATAGTGGCGACAAGCCCTGTATGGTGGTATTTAGTGGTGGTTTAGAGGACCTGCTCACATGAGGTGAGAGGCTCTGTATGTAACGTGTGGTATGATCTGTAAAATTTATTATCTCCCCTTTCTCTCATTGTGGGAAAGGTATTTATAGAAGCTTTGGGCCTAGGGTTTCATTGGGAAAGGTTACATCCCAACTAGTTAATGGTGGACCGTTGAATCCATATTTCCAAGGGAATATGGGTCAGTTGCTGACCATGACTTCTCTCTGCTCCATAAATGTATTATCCCATGTTTTCCCTGACTGGTTGATAGAGAAATATTTGGGGGTCGAGGCGGTACCTCCTAGAAGATGACATATGAATGTCTCCTCTTCTGGGAGTAGCTTGTCGTCATCTTCCTAGACAAGTCCTTCACAAATAAAACACTGCACATACCAAAGGTGAATCTTTGGGTTTAACATGTGAACATGCATGTGTTGAATATAAAATAGGAATGAAAAGAAATATGTAAGGAAATTTTTTGATCATACATTAATTCTTACTTTTTATACCAACTTACCTTCCTCATCCTTGTCAATGTTGTATGAGTTGATATTTCTCTTTACATATCAAATAGCTTCGATAACTCTTTAATATTTATTCCTTTGTTTGAATAAATGGTAAGTTGAGGAAGTTGTGGGGTTCACCCGTCAAATATTTTAGGTTCTTTGGTTTAATGAAATTTGATTTGTCACCTCTTTTGAGATATTTCTGATGACATTGTTAATATGATGTTTTTTGCGATTCTTCATTCTTTAGGTAGTTATTATTGAGGTTGTTCTTCTTCTTCATTTACGTCTTTATATTCTAAGATACTTTTCTGCCATACCCCAAAATTTTCCCATACAATTTCTCTTACACGAATTCAAATCAAAACACAAAGCTTCAAGACACACTCTCTTAAGCAAAGCACAGGAACTAGGGTTTGACTTATTCAAAAGAAAATCAGTGAATCAATGACTCCAAAGCATCTCATATGGCTCAATACATTTCACACTATCTCTATAACAAGTATCAAAGCTCATATCAAAGAATTGGACACTCAATTGTCCAGAAAATCAACAATCGACTAGTTAACCTAAAAAAGTCAACTGTGGTCAAAGCAAAGTCAAAACTCCTGATTTTTTGTCAAGATCCTCATATTGAAGTGTCATTCACCATTTGAACAATAATTGATCATGGTTCATCAAGGAAAGATCAAAAATCAACAATTCAAAAAGTTTCTAAATTAGGGTTTTGTATAAGAAAAGTCAACTGAACTTTGACCAGTCATAACTCTCACATGGAACATCAGAAATTTTCCATCCAAAGCTCATGTTGAAGGAAATTTGATTCTCTACAATTTTGTCTCTCACATGCCAAGTCCAAAAATGCTTCATTTGAGAGATATGGACTAAAACATTATAGGTCATTTTCAAAAGTCAACAAAGAGACACTTATTTCAAAAGGACATAAAAGGAGCATGGAAAATGATTTTGATATGAGACCAAAGACACTGTTTAGAGGACTCTTTAAGGTTTCCAAAAAGTCTACAAGCTTGAAAAAATATTGAGATATGAGGAAATGGCATGGCGTACAAGTTCACCTATCTTTCAAAGGTGTACAAAAGAAAAAAGCCTAAAACTCAAAATATTTCTAAATGGGCTTGCATTATTTTTGTTCTATCCTCATTAGAAGCCCATCCACAAGATAAAAACAAGGATTTTTATTTTTCATAATTTTTATTAATTATTTATGATTTTAATCCATTTAAATCATGATTTAATTATTTGAAATATGAAAAATAATGAAAGATTTGATTTTCCTTCAAAATTCAATCATCATTAATCATAACAATATCTCAATATCACCTCCAAATTCGTGCAAATCAAATTGATCATAAAAAATTGAAATTGGACCTAAATATAGAAACTTCCATGAATCAAATTTTTGAGATTGCCAATTAGTGATTCTTGAAGATTCAAGTCAAGATTACAACCCTAAAATCATCCCTATAAGTACACAACCAAGTCAGAAGGCAAGGGTGACGAATTTTGAAGCCATTAGAGCCCTAACCAAGTGTGTAAAAATTCAAAGAAAAGCCAATTGCAATTTCGGTGCTAGAGGCCTAATCAAAGAGCTTGGAGGATCCAATCACGTTCCTTAGTGTTCCTGGAAACTATTAAGATCGTTATTCAAGGCCAACACCCCTAGAAACTCCTCCGATTAGCCAAGGTAAGCCATTAGCTTCTTGAATTCGATTACGCTCGTTCGTGCATCATTCCTTAAAATTAATGGCATATTATTGATCCTGATCATGTTATAATGCTATCTGGAGATTTAATTGCATTTATATGCTGTTTTGAGCGTGCAGCCATGATTAGGGTTTATGATCTTCAAAGAGGGCTTTGTGTTCTAAGTAAAATTAGGGCTAATAATGGGTACCATCATACTCGTGAGGTTGAGACGATCATCATAGCATGGTCGCGATGGATTTGTTGTTGTGTTTGCTTGCATTCGTTGATGTGCAGGTCTATGGCAACGGTTGTTAAAACCGTAGGTAAAACGCAGGGGACCTAAGACGACGGTCCAAGGTTAGGGGTGATGGCGTGGCAGCCTATCATTGGCCCAATTCAAAGGAATTCTGGCGCGCAAAAGGGGGTGGTGCTGCCAGATCCAGCGCATCAAGATGTACCCGTTAGCGTGTTCCCTCACCATCCCAACCGTTAGATGCATTCTTGGATCAATCCCACGCACCAGAACATGCAAGTGCACCATAGACTTCACGCATGCGCCACACTGGATCCTAAGTTAAGATTTCCAGAATTTCTTTTATTTTTTATTACACAGCCACTTTATTTTGATTTAATATATATATATACTTATTTTGTTTGTTTTTTTTCTTTCTTTTATTTACATAAAACTTTATAAAAACTTTATAATAACAAAAAAAAACATTTTCTTTTTTTTATAATATTTAATATTTAAAATTTTTTCCTTTTGATTTAATATATATATATATATATATATATATATTATTTTATCTTCTTAATTATTTATTTATTTAAGATAATTTAATTAAATATTTTCAAAAATTCATATATGCATTATTTTAATTCCAAAAATTCCTAATAAATTATTTTCACACTCGATTTAATTTTCTTATCCTGATTTAATTAATTAGGTAATAAGACCAATAATTAATTAAATCAATTTACCATTATACTCAATTTGAATCCTAATTAGGGTTTGCCCTACACTGAATATTTTCCTTGTGCCTTTTCAGGATTACTCTTCAAATACCTTCCGACTACGCGCCCGATCAAGACTCAGAGTTAAGTATTTATTTTATTTTAAGTATATTTTATTTCCTTTTGATTTTAGGACTGCCCTTATATTGTCTGAACTGTGCATACATTCATTCCTTCTATTTTTTGCCTTGCCTCCTTTCAGGGTTAACCTTAAAGGCGCCCTATTAACCGTATCAGATCAAATCAGAGCTAAGTACCCTCACTTTTTTAACTATTATTTTTATATTTATTTATTCTTTATTTTTAGGGTTAATCCCTTTGCCCTCGAATCTGATAATACACTCACGCCTTATTTGTTTCTTTGCTCATTCCTAACGGTCAGAGTCGATGCTTCTGGCAAACCCTTGCCCTCAACCCTGTCAGGCAAATGCCAAGCTAAGTACCTTCTCCCTATTCTATTTTAAATTTATTATCCTATTTTCTTTTGTAGTTAATGAGGTTTGCCCTCGAATTTGATAATGCACTCACTATATGTTTTCTGTCTTGTCTTTTTCCTTTTCAGGATTTATTAATTGCCAAAGCTACGTTGTCGGTAACCCTAAACCTCATTTTAGTTTATGCCTTTTATTATTATTACTTGTGTCAAACCCTGATGAGGGATCCGCTGGTTACAATTTCCCGCCCCCCTTTATTGCTTTATAACTGCGTGGTTAGTAATTTAGGGAGTGCAAGACTGTAATTGACTTAGAATAACTAAATACAAGATAAATAACTGAATTGAACCACATGATTGTTGCACCCACGCACACTTTTATGGTAATCTCTCTGTTGCCTTGTTGCCTGTTGCCTGTTGCCTTGTTGCCTGTGTATTTTTTGCAGAATAGCCAGTCCCTCGAATAAGAGGATACCTCAGCCATGTTGCCTCGATAAAAGGTCATGCGACCCTAATGATGCTGCCTTCGATACACTAACATGACCTCGACCCTCGGAGTTGCCTACAGAAAAGGCTGAGGTATCTTCTGGCTGCCTACGAATAAGGCTTATTCTGATCTTTCCTCTTAGACTACCTGCCTCTCTATGGCATGGGTCAGTCTTTGGGCGAACGATAACTCGACGACCCTTCAACCTCCAAACGAAAGGCTTCCTGCCCTCTTATGGCAAGGATTGACCCTTTCATTCTGAAAGGCTAAAAAGAGACTTATCATCTGAGTTTAAGGTAATTGCCCCTAATTGCCTTGCAATGCTCAATTTTCATATTCTTTCTCACAATTCTTCAAAAAAACTGGCTACGCTCATTTACGAGCTAAAGTCCACTTTTTTCTTTCATCTACTTCTTCTAAAAAACAAACGAGCAAGCAAAGCAATTAAGAGCCCATGGAAAACCATGGATGCAAAGGGTGCCTTACACCTTCCCTTTGCATAAATTACCCCCCGAACTCAGATTTCTTTAAAAGGTTTTTTTCTGTTTCTTTTAGCCTTTTCGATTTAGTTTGGATAAAATAAAAGTCGGTGGCGACTCATGCTTAACCGCGACATTTCGATTATAAAAGTCAGTTCACCGTATTACAGAACTGGCGACCCTGCTGGGGAAAAAATTTCGATAAAAGAGGGGTTACCTTAAAAGTTTAGGATTCACTTAAATGTTTTCTATTGTTTGCTTTGCTTGTTTTATTTTTCAGGGTTGTTTTGGGAAAATTGAAGGACGAATCCTATTCCCGGATTCAAGAACACTTAAGATTAGGAGTGGCATAGTCATGGCGACCTCTTTCACATATGTGGGAGATGAGTCAATATGAAGTTCACACTTGAGTTAGGACTCCATAGCATATGCACACCTTTCTCAAATGAGGGGGGTCTATGTATGTGTCTGTGGGTGCGCCGGAGCTCAAGGACCTTTAGTTACCCTTAACCCATCCTGGCCTTTAGGAACGTAGTGGGGGGACTACTCTTGACAAATGTTAAGAACTAGTCGCTACCCGATGCTACAATTCAGATAGGTTCTTTCTCAAAGTATCATTGCATGGTGCAAATGCATCATGTCCGAGGGTGCTTTAGAAGGGCTGACAATTCTGGATAACTTGTAGAGCCCGTTGCTGAAATCTCCTCATCCATAGAAATACCCTTGGGAAGGACACCTGATCAGACTCCATGCAAGACTTAAGCCAAAAATTGTGTGACTTGTGTGACTCGCGTGACTTGCGTGACTTAGTTATGTTTACTACTAACATTCGTTTCCTCGCAGGTTTTGTTGAAAGGACTTGTTTGTCCTTACCATCTCACACTAAGTCTAACGAACTGCATTCGCATAACATCATGACATCATGACATCATAAGCATAACATGATTTAACTAACCCTTTCAAGGATCTTAGGGATTTAGGGCGCACAATTTCAGGGACTCCTATAAAGGACTGATTTCCTAATCAAGGGGCAAGAGGATTTATTTTCCTCTGGTCACACACCTTCCAATTCAAAGACTCAGTACCTAGCAAGGGGCAAGAGGATGTACTTTCCTCTAGCCATATACTTTCAAATTCAGAAGTATCTCGAATCAGAGGCGATGACCCACTCGATATGGTGAGCTTGATTCTCAAAGAAAGACGTTCAAAGACAAAGTTCAGATTTCTTCAGACAAAGACGCGACCAAATCACTTTCTAATGTTGCTAACTAAAAGCCTAAAGATCCTTGAAAACATTGCATATGCATAATCATATCATTCATAAACATCACATCACAGGTTTCATAAAAACAAATGCCTCATCTTTTCGCTGTTTATTTCAGTAAGAAGGATGGATCTCGAACAATCTGTCAAAAATCTTGAGGCTCAGAATAACCAGTTCCAGAAAATAATCTTTCACTTGGCCAAGGGGCAAGAAGAATTAAAGGCACTCCTGTTCGAGAAGGAGAAGGACCAACAAAGGGAGCAAGGTGTGCAAGATAAATGGAAATCCAAACCTAAGCGGTCATTCACTCCGTTACCCATGCCGCTGTCTCAAGCTCTCCAACAACTGCTCAATCAGAACTTGATAACTCTATTGCCTCCATATTCACTTCCTACTAATCCCGCTCCTGGGTATAAGTATCATGCGAGATGTGCTTATCATTCGAATAGCCCTGGTCATGATACAGAGGATTGTGGACCGTTGAAACACAAGATCCAAGACCTCATTGATGACAAGATCATTGACTTCAACTCACCTAAGGAACCTTATATAGCTAATACTGGGTACAATCGGAAAGGTCGCAATGAACCCAACCAATCTATGGGGACAATTCTGATCACTACACCAGTTCCACAACAAAGACGCAAGGTAGCCGCACCCAAGCGTCAGTTCACAAAGATCAACATGCCATTGGCTCAGGCATTACAACATTTGTTGAGAGCAAACTTGATTACTGTGAGGGATCCTCCTATAAAGCCCAACACTTCCGCTCCTAGCTATAAGCCCAATGCGAGGTGCGCGTATCACTCCAATAGCCCTGGACATGATACAAATGATTGTTGGCCATTGAAGAACAAGATTCAAGATATGATCGATGCTGGTGAAATTGAATTCCCTCATCCCAAGACTCCTGTAGTGATCACTGCTCCCATGCACAATCACGACAAGACTGATTAATGTCAGAGAGGATGAACTTTAGATCATTAGACTTACTTTCATTTGCAATTTCTATTCTGTTTATTTAAACATTCAAATTATGATAGACATTATCTGTTTTAATAATCATCATCAGTGCATTGCATATGTTTGTCTTGAATAAATTATTTCGCTATCACTCATTTTAAATTACGTCTTTACTTTGCATATGTTTTATGATACTCAACTCTGGCTAAAGCTGTATACCTTTTGAGGGAGGATGACGAAAACGATACCGCAACCTTATACAATATGCTTTTGAACGGACTATGTTGACGATGTACAGGCATTGTTTCAATTCCTAAACAGTGGAGATATAAGGAAGTTAATCCCTCGTTAACCCCTTTAAGCCTAAGAAGTAGAAGTTTCTTTCTTGTGCTAATTAAAACCCTTGATCATAACCTGGGGCAGGGTAGTTCTCAGTTAATTTGGTTGTGCATTCTATTTTAAGAGAATCATTCAGTACACCTTTCAACAAAAGTTTCAATCACAAGCGTTCATCCGCACACATCAAAGAAGTATTGGAGATGTCAATCAAAAGAAAATGACGGTTCATCAATCATCAAACAAGGCAGTCAATATCTTTCAAAAAGAAAAAATGAAAAAAAACATATATACAAAGAAAAGCCTGCTAAGTCAAAAATCAAGACTTAGGCAAAAATCAAGGCGTCCCGCTGACTGTAAGTTCAAAATAGACAGTTCAGGCAAAAGTTAGGGATATCAAAAAGAAAAAAAGAAAGAAAAAAGAAGAGGTCAATAAATTCTTGAACAACTCAAAGTTGTGACTACCAAAAGGAAGAAGTGACTGCCATCTCAAAAGTTCTCTCTGCTTGTGAACCATCATCATTATCAAAGGTGCAAATCCAAAAGTCTCTTGGAACCTGAATGTATAAGTTGAATTAACTGAGCTTAGGACTGAAGAACATCATGAAGAAGGGGATGGGTATAAATAAATTTTGAGCCATTATCCTTTGTTTCTTAAACCGTGAACCAAGCCACGTTACAACCCTTGAAAGTCCTAACTGAAGCATGGTTAGTTCGAAAGCATACTGTCATAACAAAGGTATCCCGACTCCCTAAGGTTTACCACAAATGCTGAGTTGATATTTCGTTTTTACAAACATCTCGTTTTTACAAACATCACGTTGTTACAAATATCATGCTTTTACAAAAATCGTGCCTTTACATCTCTTGTTTTAATGTTTTTCAAAAATTCAAGACAGACGTATGCATTGCATCTCATGAATTCATTATTAAACATATTCTGCTACATAATTTCAAATGTTAGCATCAGAAAGAACTTGCACAGGGTACAACTAACGACTGAAAGTTATCCCGACAGACAAAATTACTCCGAGAAGCAATGTCTCCTACGTATACAAAGGGCATGGCACGCTTTGCCCAATCAATCTGGGGCAATCAAGTCAAGATTCGAAGAATCTCTCAAAGGCCAAAAAGTCAAAGGCATGCATCCCAAGTGGATTTCAAATTATCTCCCGATCAATCTGGGGCAATCAAGTCAAGATTCCGAGAATCTCTCATGGATGCTCGAACAATCAGGGGCATGTATCCAAGTATATCTAAAGCTACTCCCCAATCAACAAGAGGCATCATCTGAAGTTTATGATTACTAGGGGCATGTCGCCCATAGTGCACATCTCATAAAGTCCCCGCGAGGCGAATCTTTCCAAAGTTCCTGCTAACTGGGGCAAATCTATGCAAGTCCAGTTCAACATCTTGATCAATACTCAGTGGCGTGTCCTGAATCAAGTAGTAAGTTACTATGATATTGGGGGCAACTTTCAAGACACACACATCTCCCCACAGAGCCACGTTCATAAGATCATATCCCCACAGAGTAATCATTAAGAAGATATCTTCAAACGCTCCCGACAAAGACATGGCTCCCCAACAGAGTTTACATCTTCAACATTACCGGTCATCCAATATGTTGCTCTTCTCCAACATGGTTTATCTCTAAAATTAGGGTACATCAAACTACTAATCATCCCCAAGCAGAAACCATAAATCACCAGCTGAGCATCTTCAAGACAAGATCAGATATCAAAATCACAAAGGCATAGAGATTTATTTTCTCAATCAAGACAACATAAATCACATATCATATGTCATAAACATATTCATACATTGCATACATTACCTCGTAATGAATTCATCCATAACATACAAAGTTTCTCATTTATTTTGAGGGACTCATTACATAATACATGCATCATGACATTGCACAACTATACCTATTGTAGGATACAGGTACCGACAAATGAACGAAATCTCCAAGATCTAATTCAGCTACTACGAATGGTACTGACACGGTCAACGCTCGAAGATCTAATTCATTTACCACGAACGGTAATGACACGATCATTTTCAAAGATCTAATTCAGTTACTACGAACGGTACTGACACGGTCAACTCTCAGAGATCTAATTCTATCATCACGAACGGTGTGGACACGATCAACTGCTTCCCAGTCTAATTCAGTTACTACGAACGGTGCTGACACGACAAGAGAATCTAATTCTACCATCACGAACGATGTAGACACGATTATCTCTCCAAGATCTAATTCGGTTACTACGAATAGTGCTGACACGATCGACCCCTAAAGAATCTAATTCTATCATCACGAACGGTGTAGACACGATCATCTCTCCAAGATCTAATTCAGATACTACGAACGGTACTGACACGATCAAATCTCAGAGATCTAATTCCATCATCACGAACGGTGTGGACACGATCACCTGCTTCTAAAGTCTAATTCGGTTACTACGAACGGTGCTGACACGACAAGAGAGCTAATTCTATCATCACGAACGATGTAGACACGATCATCTTTCCGAGATCTAACTCAAGTATTACGAATGGTACTGACACGATCAACTCTCAAAGATCTAATTCATTTACTACGAACAGTAATGACCCGATCAATACTCAAACAACTACCTCTCAAAACACTCCAAACATGATCGAATGCATGATTTACTGGATGGCATCTTCAATCCCATCCCCGTCATACACCAGGATGGCATCTTCAAGCCCATCTCCAACAAAGGTCCCTACTTCAGCTAGGGCAAATTTCTTGGTATTCTAGTGTTCAATCATCTTCCACCTTCAAATACCGACTGGCATGCAAACCACTCTACATCTTCAGGTTTAAGATAATTGAACAGGGGCAGCTGTCATACCCCAAAATTTTCCCATACAATTTCTCTTACACGAATTCAAATCAAAACACAAAGCTTCAAGACACACTCTCTTAAGCAAAGCACAGGAACTAGGGTTTGACTTATTCAAAAGAAAATCAGTGAATCAATGACTCCAAAGCATCTCATATGGCTCAATACATTTCACACTATCTCTATAACAAGTATCAAAGCTCATATCAAAGAATTGGACACTCAATTGTCCAGAAAATCAACAATCGACTAGTTAACCTAAAAAAGTCAACTGTGGTCAAAGCAAAGTCAAAACTCCTGATTTTTTGTCAAGATCCTCATATTGAAGTGTCATTCACCATTTGAACAATAATTGATCATGGTTCATCAAGGAAAGATCAAAAATCAACAATTCAAAAAGTTTCTAAATTAGGGTTTTGTATAAGAAAAGTCAACTGAACTTTGACCAGTCATAACTCTCACATGGAACATCAGAAATTTTCCATCCAAAGCTCATGTTGAAGGAAATTTGATTCTCTACAATTTTGTCTCTCACATGCCAAGTCCAAAAATGCTTCATTTGAGAGATATGGACTAAAACATTATAGGTCATTTTCAAAAGTCAACAAAGAGACACTTATTTCAAAAGGACATAAAAGGAGCATGGAAAATGATTTTGATATGAGACCAAAGACACTGTTTAGAGGACTCTTTAAGGTTTCCAAAAAGTCTACAAGCTTGAAAAAATATTGAGATATGAGGAAATGGCATGGCGTACAAGTTCACCTATCTTTCAAAGGTGTACAAAAGAAAAAAACCTAAAACTCAAAATATTTCTAAATGGGCTTGCATTATTTTTGTTCTATCCTTATTAGAAGCCCATCCACAAGATAAAAACAAGGATTTTTATTTTTCATAATTTTTATTAATTATTTATGATTTTAATCCATTTAAATCATGATTTAATTATTTGAAATATGAAAAATAATGAAAGATTTGATTTTCCTTCAAAATTCAATCATCATTAATCATAACAATATCTCAATATCACCTCCAAATTCGTGCAAATCAAATTGATCATAAAAAATTGAAATTGGACCTAAATATAGAAACTTCCATGAATCAAATTTTTGAGATTGCCAATTAGTGATTCTTGAAGATTCAAGTCAAGATTACAACCCTAAAATCATCCCTATAAGTACACAACCAAGTCAGAAGGCAAGGGTGACAAATTTTGAAGCCATTAGAGCCCTAACCAAGTGTGTAAAAATTCAAAGAAAAGCCAATTGCAATTTCGGTGCTAGAGGCCTAATCAAAGAGCTTGGAGGATCCAATCACGTTCCTTAGTGTTCCTGGAAACTATTAAGATCGTTATTCAAGGCCAACACCCCTAGAAACTCCTCCGATTAGCCAAGGTAAGCCATTAGCTTCTTGAATTCGATTACGCTCGTTCGTGCATCATTCCTTAAAATTAATGGCATATTATTGATCCTGATCATGTTATAATGCTATCTGGAGATTTAATTGCATTTATATGCTGTTTTGAGCGTGCGGCCATGATTAGGGTTTATGATCTTCAAAGAGGGCTTTGTGTTCTAAGTAAAATTAGGGCTAATAATGGGTACCATCATACTCGTGAGGTTGAGACGATCATCATAGCATGGTCGCGATGGATTTGTTGTTGTGTTTGCTTGCATTCGTTGATGTGCAGGTCTATGGCAACGGTTGTTAAAACCGTAGGTAAAACGCAGGGGACCTAAGACGACGGTCCAAGGTTAGGGGTGATGGCGTGGCAGCCTATCATTGGCCCAATTCAAAGGAATTCTGGCGCGCAAAAGGGGGTGGTGCTGCCAGATCCAGCGCATCAAGACGTACCCGTTAGCGTGTTCCCTCACCATCCCAACCGTTAGATGCATTCTTGGATCAATCCCACGCACCAGAACATGCAAGTGCACCATAGACTTCACGCATGCGCCACACTGGATCCTAAGTTAAGATTTCCAGAATTTCTTTTATTTTTTATTACACAGCCACTTTATTTTGATTTAATATATATATATACTTATTTTGTTTGTTTTTTTTCTTTCTTTTATTTACATAAAACTTTATAAAAACTTTATAATAACAAAAAAAAACATTTTCTTTTTTTTATAATATTTAATATTTAAAATTTTTTCCTTTTGATTTAATATATATATATATATATATATTATTTTATCTTCTTAATTATTTATTTATTTTAGATAATTTAATTAAATATTTTCAAAAATTCATATATGCATTATTTTAATTCCAAAAATTCCTAATAAATTATTTTCACACTCGATTTAATTTTCTTATCCTGATTTAATTAATTAGGTAATAAGACCAATAATTAATTAAATCAATTTACCATTATACTCAATTTGAATCCTAATTAGGGTTTGCCCTACACTGAATATTTTCCTTGTGCCTTTTCAGGATTACTCTTCAAATACCTTCCGACTACGCGCCCGATAAAGACTCAGAGTTAAGTATTTATTTTATTTTAAGTATATTTTATTTCCTTTTGATTTTAGGACTGCCCTTATATTGTCTGAACTGTGCATACATTCATTCCTTCTATTTTTTGCCTTGCCTCCTTTCAGGGTTAACCTTAAAGGCGCCCTATTAACCGTATCAGATCAAATCAGAGCTAAGTACCCTCACTTTTTTAACTATTATTTTTATATTTATTTATTCTTTATTTTTAGGGTTAATCCCTTTGCCCTCGAATCTGATAATACACTCACGCCTTATTTGTTTCTTTGCTCATTCCTAACGGTCAGAGTCGATGCTTCTGGCAAACCCTTGCCCTCAACCCTGTCAGGCAAATGCCAAGCTAAGTACCTTCTCCCTATTCTATTTTTAATTTATTATCCTATTTTCTTTTGTAGTTAATGAGGTTTGCCCTCGAATCTGATAATGCACTCACTATATGTTTTCTGTCTTGTCTTTTTCCTTTTCAGGATTTATTAATTGCCAAAGCTACGTTGTCGGTAACCCTAAACCTCATTTTAGTTTATGCCTTTTATTATTATTACTTGTGTCAAACCCTGATGAGGGATCCGCTGGTTACAATTTCCCGCCCCCCTTTATTGCTTTATAACTGCGTGGTTAGTAATTTAGGGAGTGCAAGACTGTAATTGACTTAGAATAACTAAATACAAGATAAATAACTGAATTGAACCACATGATTGTTGCACCCACGCACACTTTTATGGTAATCTCTCTGTTGCCTTGTTGCCTGTTGCCTGTTGCCTTGTTGCCTGTGTATTTTTTGCAGAATAGCCAGTCCCTCGAATAAGAGGATACCTCAGCCATGTTGCCTCGATAAAAGGTCATGCGACCCTAATGATGCTGCCTTCGATACACTAACATGACCTCGACCCTCGGAGTTGCCTACAGAAAAGGCTGAGGTATCTTCTGGCTGCCTACGAATAAGGCTTATTCTGATCTTTCCTCTTAGACTACCTGCCTCTCTATGGCATGGGTCAGTCTTTGGGCGAACGATAACTCGACGACCCTTCAACCTCCAAACGAAAGGCTTCCTGCCCTCTTATGGCAAGGATTGACCCTTTCATTCTGAAAGGCTAAAAGGAGACTTATCATCTGAGTTTAAGGTAATTGCCCCTAATTGCCTTGCAATGCTCAATTTTCATATTCTTTCTCACAATTCTTCAAAAAAACTGGCTACGCTCATTTACGAGCTAAAGTCCACTTTTTTCTTTCATCTACTTCTTCTAAAAAACAAACGAGCAAGCAAAGCAATTAAGAGCCCATGGAAAACCATGGATGCAAAGGGTGCCTTACACCTTCCCTTTGCATAAATTACCCCCCGAACTCAGATTTCTTTAAAAGGTTTTTTTCTGTTTCTTTTAGCCTTTCCGATTTAGTTTGGATAAAATAAAAGTCGGTGGCGACTCATGCTTAACCGCGACATTTCGATTATAAAAGTCAGTTCACCGTATTACATTTTCCTAGAATGCTTGAACAATAAATTTATCTGACCTCTAAAACATTTATGGGGTTAGTTTCATTAAAGGTAACATGTGTTGACTAAGTTATTCCAAACACAAGATGGGGTGAATTGTGATATTAGAATTTCCAAAAAAAAAGTTTATAAAAGCACTTTGATTTAAAATATTTCATGCTAGAAGAGATAAGTAAACATAGATAAACATCAGAATAATATATAAGAGAAGAGTCAAAGAAAAAAGCAGTGGAAAAGATAAATAACAGAAATAAAAGAGATAAGTGGCATCAGAGTCTAACTTTTGTTATCACATTGATAAATAAAAGATTACTAGAAGAATAATAAATTTTGAATAAATTGAGTTTGTTGGAATTTTGAATATCATAATTCACTTCCTTCTTGTGTTTGAATTCAATTGGTCAACAAGTGATATCAGAGGCTAACTTCGGCTATCACACATTTCTTCTCAGGAGGTAGTATGACGGCTTCAAATACTTCTTTTAATAAGATGTTATTTATAAATAAAACCTTGGAGTTTGATAGCGAAGGGTTTACCATATCGAAATAAAGAATGAAATTTTTTTTTATATGCTATTGATTTTGATTTGTGGGACTACGTTCAAAATGGTGCATTTATTGCTACTCATTTCATTATTAATAAAGTAGTGCACAAACTGGTAAATTTATGGACTATGAAAGATAAAGATCAAGTGCAACAAAGTTTTAAAGCAAAATACTTAATGATAAGTGTGTTAATAGCTAGAGACTAAAATTATATTTCTAACAACGACATTGCTAAAAAATGTGTGACATTCTTAAAGAGATCTATGAAGTTTCGTCAAAGATCGAAAGGAAAAAATAAATACATTAGACCAAAATTTTGGGACACAAAGTGAAAATGAAGAAAGTATTCAAAGATGGTTTTCTGATATTAAAACTCTTGGCAATGATTTCACAAATTATGGGTTTGTCAATTAAAAAATCTTTGTAATCGATTAAATCAAAGTGTAATGTCTTTAAATTGATTAAGGAGGTTGATAATCAATTAAATGACATAAAAAATCAAACATTTTTTTAACATGATTAAACGATTAATACATAACGTTAATTGATTAACTCATTAAAAAAGTCCATGAATTATTTCTTCTTTTAGGTAGATTTTTACCTATATAAATGAAGTTTCTCCTCGTTTCTAAGTATACAAGTTTTGTGAATAGAAACTTTCTTTTATCAATCTTTTCTCCTTATTTTATGAAGTCCCCTTTTACTAAATTTGCCTTAGTGTTAGTGTTAAGAGAGAGAAAAGTTTCATCATAGATTGTATTGTATTGGTGGTGCGCTAAAAATGTATATTTAACTGCATAGTTCTCTTTGATAAAAAAAAACTGCATAGTTCTCTTGTGATTATTTTGTTGAGTTGAACATGTATAAAAGTTCTAATTAAGATTATTGAACTAAACATGTGTAAAAGCTCTAGTTAAGGTTATTGAGTTAAGTATTTGTAAATTCTCAGGTCAAGGTTATTGAAGTATTCTTGTTTTAAAGCTCTGATTGTCTCTAGAAGGTTTGTGGGATGATTATGTGCAAAATGTCAAAGTGTTTTGTATGGTTGTTTTGGTTGATCGTGTAAAAAGCTCAAGTCTTTTTTAGGAGAAATAGAGGTTTAAATGATCTATTGTTCCTACTCATTTTTCATCAAATGTCAAAGTGTTTTGTTGAACTTTTTCTTTACCTTTAGCGTTCCTATTGAGTCGGGAGCATTGTTATTTTTCGAGACATTCCGCTTGAACAACACACTTTTATGGGAGACACACAACTTCTCCACCTAAAACCTTAAGGTGATAGGTGAGTGGGTTCTCCCACTTATATATGCTCAAGTCACCACATGCATTTTCAATGTGAGACTATTATCCACACTCACACTTGCATTATTCTCAACAGTTAACAGCTTTTAGTTTGATAACTTGAAGGACTATATAATTAAAAAAAACTTATAATTAACCTGTAAAAAAATTGAAATATTTCTGATATAATTTTGACAAAATATTTAAAATTATCTTACTAGTATCATAACATCAATTTAGTTTTATAAATAAAACTACCATTTCATTTAATATTCTTCTAAATGGTTTGGTTTGCCCTTCCCGGTGTATTTTCCATTTTTAATCCACATTAATATTTAATTAAAAAATTATATATTTTTAATTTATATAAAAATTATATATTTTAGATAATTGACAGTTCAAATGCATTTTTTTTAAAGAAAAACATCATTTTCATTTTAAAAAAATATATAATTAAATTTTATTCAAAATTTTATTCTTGTTTGCAATCAGATATGGTTTAATATTTACTTAAATTTATATTTTATATTATTTTATTAGAAATTATGAAATTTCAAAATTTTGTAGGTTGTCGTGATATTTTTTTTAGAGACCAAATCATTCGGCTCGACTAATTTAATAAATATATGATTTATTATAGATTCTGATTTATTCAACCGAATTATATGATTTAATTCAGTTTAGTCATGCGGTTCGATCAGTGACTCAATATTTCAATAAACCAATGATCAAATATCTTTACCAATTTAATGACCGGTCTGATCTTTAAACATTGATACTAATTTCATAAAATCAAATTTTTTGTTTGTAAATAAAACTATAATTTCATTTAATATTCTTCTAGATGGATTTGGTCTACCACCATCCTTGCATGTTTTCCCTTTTTAATCAATATTAATCTTTAATTTCTCTAAAATTATTAATTTAGTCACTCATTAAAACAAATGAAATCCATCCATACTAAATAATGAATTTCTCTAACCTTTTACATCAATAGTCAACATTCATTAAACTATTTTTTACTATATTTTAAGCAAATCACATCCTTTTTGAAGAGTCAAATGTATAAATATAAAACAATTTCATTTCTAGATTAAAAAAAAACAACAAATTTAGAAAAAGAATAATAAAACATAATCTCAAAACTAAAACTTTGCTTTATCCTTTCATCACATTAAAGTTGTAGATAAGGATTCACAACTCCATTTCCCACACAATAATTATAATTAATTAATCCTATTAAAACATAATTTTTTTTGTCACTGTCATTTCCACGTCAGCATAAACCTCTTTCTTCCTCGTTATTTCTCCGCCGGCGATAACATTATCATTTCTTTTTCTTTTCTCTCTCTAAAAAAACTGTAACCGCTCTCAGACAACCTAGGCAGCGTGAAACCCGTTCCTCGTATTTCTCTTTCCTTTGTCTCTGTCCCTCGTGAATTCGTTAGTTCTTGTTTTTTTGGTCTCGATCGTGTGAATGGATGTTATGGTGGGTCCCTCTTTCTCCATCGACGTTCCGTCATCACCTCCGTTCACCGGGAACCGTCCGACCGGTAAAACGTTTTTCTCCGGCGGCGACTCGTCGGAGAGCTCGTCGTCGATCGGGACACCAGATGACAGCGACATCGAAAACGAGGATGTTTCTCCGAAGAGAGACCGCGAAGACGATGAAGAAGTTCAGAGCAAGTTCAAGGGTTTGAACTCTCTCGATTCGTTAGAAGATTCTCTTCCAACCAAGTTAGTTCCTCTTTTTATTCTCTTAATCATTTTTGTTTGTTAAGTTGTTTTGCATGTGATTGTTGTTTGGTTTGATTATAGCTTTTTATTTAATCACTTTTTTAAGGTTGGTTGTGAAATTTTCTGATAAGGGATTGTGATTTTTGTTTCATATAAGCGAATCAGGAAGGGATTATCGAATCATTTTATTGGAAAATCGAAATCGTTTTCGGATCTATCTCAAGTGACAAATGTGGATGAACTGAAAAAGCAAGAGAATCCATTCAACAAGAGGAGGAGGGTTTTGATTGCATCTAAGTTATCAAGAAAGTCTTTTTATTCTTGTTTCAATCCAAAATCAATGCCCCTTTTGCGTGTGGATGAGGATGAGGATGATGAAGATGAAGAAGATCATGGAGTGGATAAAGAAGTTAGAGCAAAAGAGTCACCATCATCTTCATGTTCTTCAATGGAGGAAAAGAAGAATGTGCAACAAGATGAAGTGATGATGAGGCAATTTGAAAATAGAATGCCTCAAAGTTATGCTAGTCATATGAGGCTTAGGTTAGGGAGCTTTAAGTCTAGGAGCTATTCTCTTGCGGATCTACAAGAACATGATGAGGTGGAGGAAGATGATGATGATGATGAAGAACAACATTTGGATTAAATGTAGTACTAGTTTCTGTGTAATTAGTAATGAGATTTTAATTTAATTTTTTTTGTATAGATGGAGTTTTAACCCTTTTTATGTTTTCATATGTGATATGTGATGCTTATTTGAGAATAGGAAACTCAAATTCTCATATGGTTGATTGTTCCTTGTTTAATTTTTACTCATAGTCACACATGAATGGAGTGAAATTAGAGATTGACTCCTAAAAATCGATAATCGATAGGTAAGAATTGTTGATTTATTGGATCATAAGTTTTTCCTCATACACTTTTTTTATAAAAATTCTTAAAATCTATCAAAATTTCTAAAAACTCTTCAAACAAGAAAAATCCACTTGCAACTTTATTGATTTTAAATTTAGATAATTAAATTAGGAGTCTCTAAAATACGATTGAAATGTCGGTTATCTAAATTAGATTTTTAATAATTTTTTAAATCGTGTACGACAATAGATTAAATTTCTATAAAGGAAGTAAGTTCGATGGCGATCTGATTTAGAATTTGGATTGCACGAAATACTACTAATATGGTAAAAACACGAGAAAACATAAAGATTTGCTTCAAAATGCAAGTGATCTTCACTTATTTTTGTCAAAATACATACCAATCAAATCATAAGACCTACGACACGAAGGTCATTGTGATCGGGCCTAATTCAACCTTATAAATTGAATTGCAACTTAAAATTTGACTCGTTTATAAATATATAGTCAAGTCAGATAATGTTAAATCTGAAACTTTTATAACATTTTCTCATACTTTGCATTATTGAATTTGATGCGTAAATATAAATACATTTTATAATGAATTGAATTCGTTACAAGGAAACAATAAAACGAATAGATAGATAGACCTTTAATGGTGAGTCTGTTGCGGTCAGATGTTGTCCTGAGTCTTTGGTATCTGTCTATTCCCGGGGTTCTGGGATGAAAGATCTTCCTTTGGGACTTTGGGGTAAGCCTCGATTCTTTAAGGCTTCTTCTTTTGTTGGACAAAATGTTGAAGCGTCTTGCTTTTATATTTGTCTTGCGGCACATTATTGGATGATCGGCTTAATTGGGAACATGACTTAAGGATTACCGTCAAAACCTTCAAATCTCGGGGGTGTCTCTGTTGAATGTCCCATCGAGGTGGTTTTTTCACTACCAAGGTTGAAACTTCCTAGCTCATTTCTTACTCTGAAGTAGGTATCTACCTCAAGTAGTTCAAAGAAAGGCAACGATCTACCTATGCGATCTGGTCTAGGAGTCGGCTCCCTCTTGGACTTTGAGGATGGTTGGATGTGGACAACGTTCTTTAAGAGACCCACCTTCTTGTCCTCTAGTTAGGGAGCAGGGCGAAATGGTGATCCGAGGTAACTATCGACATATTTATTGCAACTAGAGTTCGAGGTACCTTTCTTCGAGCACGCTTAGCGAACCGCTGTTATTTGGTCCGACCTGAGGAGACCTTGATGTATCTAGTGGAAATCATGCGGTACCTATAGAAGGTACTATAGTATCTGATTGGTGCCTAATATTAATTATGAACTCGTCGTATATGGGCACTTTTAATAATAAACTAGTCGTATCCATGACTCCGCCACCATAAGTACCCAAGGAACCACGAAAAATACATGAGACGTTGAACTAGAGAATGGATCACAAACCTCTGGCATGACCTTTATGGAAATTATCTTCAGCCTGCAACGTAAACTTACATCGGGATCTGAGACCCTTCATTCTTCTGCTCTGTGGAGTTCTCGAGGAAATCAAAGATACGGAATCCGATAAATCACAGCTGAAACGATGGTTAATTAAATAGATTGTGGTAGATCTTCGTGTTCGCTTTTGAACGCTATTGATTATGAGATCCGAGGAGGTTGCGAACGATGGAATTGGATAGCGAACATGAATTCGTGAAAAGCGTAAGAATAAGAAATTAATTTGTTATTGGTTTGGTGACCTAAGAAGGTTATGATCTGGTAAATCGGAGATTACATCTGAAGCCGCGGGAATTCAAATATGAAGCATCTATGTTCACTCGATGGAGTTGTGGAAATAATAGGACTCGGAAGTCGTTACCCACAAATGGCGCCACTATTCCGTTTGGGAACGAGAAATGAATGCAGTTGAAAAACAAATAATCATGAATAGTGGCTTCGATATCCTTTACTGCGGCGTGGGGTGGACCTGTATGGTTAGCACTTCAACGCTAAAGTCGGTTCAAAATCAAGATGAATGTAGTGAAAAGTGGAGATCAGATATTACATCTTGCTCTTTGCATGTGAACTAGTTTTATACATTAAATCAAGTAAAAATTTGAGATGAATTGATTTATGCATGTTAATTTTGATGTTTATTTTGCTCTTTTAATTTAAAAAAAAAGTTTTAGATTGGTCCCTAAAATTTTCAAAACATATTATTTTAATCATTTTCTTTTAATTAGTGACGAAATTAGCGACTAATTTTTGAGTTTTTCATTACTAATTATATGAAAAAGATTAACCTGAAATATTTTGATGAATTAAAAGATAAATATGAAATTTTTTATATTAAAAGACTAAAATAACCTTTGAGGTTAACATACATGACAAAAAAATATTAAACCTTTTAAAATTCAGATTTTTTATCTCTATTTTAAATTTTATTTTACTTTAATTTCTTTTCAATTTAGGCCTAATTTTTAATACCTGATAATGGTAGTGATGATATGTCATTTACACATTAACAACTAATTTCATGTCATATTATTTTAATTTGTTAGTTAAGTTGTTTATTTAAAAAACAAAAATATTAATTATAGAACAAGATTTTTAATAGTCAATTGGACCCTAAATCCTAAAAATGTGTTCTCTTCTTCTTTTCCTCATCTCCCTTCTCCTCTTCATCTCTTATTCTTGACCTATATTCTTCTTCTCATTTTTACTTCCTCATATCCTTGCCTCTCCACTTACATTTTCTGTTCCCGTTTTTCTCTCCTAGCAAGTGAATGATTCAAGGGTTTTTTTCTTCATCAAATGAGTCCAATTTAAGAAGAGAGGATATATGTTGTTGTGACATTAAATCACCAATCATGACATCATGAACGGACGTGAATATTAGAAGAAGATCAAAATTACAATTAAACATAAAAGAAATTAACTAAAAATATAAACACATCTTGAAACATTTAGAATTGATTATGATGTATAGAATTGTTTTTTTTTTAACATATTTGACAATTCTCGAGTGGAATTGATTTAGTTTTTTAGAATTAATTCTATTTGATGATAAGATTTATAAATTTTAAATCTAAACGATATTTTTACATTAAAATATATTTATAGCTTTGGAGTATTATTTAATGCATTTCTTAGAAATTTCTTCAAACACAAATTATTTTCGTTCAATTCAATTTTGTTCCGCGTGAGAATAAGATGATGATTGGAACGGTGTGCTTTGAATATGGTGTTATGGTTGATATTGATTTTGATGCGGTGGATGAAGTTAACTTGCAAAGTTAACACCTCAATACTAAGGTTAGTGTTTGAATTAAGTTAGTGTTTGAATAAATGAGAAATTTTGAATGAGAGAAAAGATATATCCAAATTGCGTGTTTTTCTTTCTTATATAAAGGAGTTTATTGTAACTGAATTGTGAAGGAGTCTCATAAAATGCAGTAAATCGTGAGATTACTTAGATGACATTGATTATTTTTTTCTTTTTCTTCTTGCTAATTATGGATCGAGGTTTGATCTATTTTTATAGTGTTTGGTAAACCTTAAATTTGAGCCTTCCTTCCTCTTGGACCGTTTTGGCCGGTCCATTCAATGAAAATCAACTAACTATCTTTACCGGAATACCAAACACAAACATAAATTGTTGACATCGTTATTAAAATACCATGGGCTGCTACTTGTATCCTTAGTCAAAGTGGAACAAGAATCAAATTTGAAGTGTAGTCTTATTGTTCTACTCACTCACTCGTGCCTCTCATTTGTGTTTGGTTTGTCTCTAACTTGATTTCCAACTCATTTGGCTAAAAATGGATGACGTGGGACATGCTAACTTTTCATGAATCACATTTGAAGGATAGAAAAACACTTAGAAAGGGGGGGATTGAATAAGTGTGACTTTAAATCTTTGACGATAAAAATAAATTGCACAATTATTTTTATCCTGGTTCGCTGTTAACGAAGCTACTCCAGTCCACCCCCGCAGAGATGATTTACCTCAACTGAGGATTTAATCCACTAATCGCACGGATTACAGTGGTTTTCCACTTAGTCCGCAACTAAGTCTTCCAGAGTCTTCTGATCACACACTGATCACTCCAGGAACAACTGCTTAGATACCCTCTAAGACTTTTCTAGAGTCTACTGATCAACACGATCACTCTAGGCTTAGTTCACTCCTAAGACTTCCCTAGAGTATTCTGATCAACACGATCACTCTAGTTACAAACTGCTCAGCCAACTGCTAAGACTTCCTAGAGTATACTGATCACACTGATCACTCTAGTTCCTTACAACTTAATGTAATTCTAAGAGTATTACAAATGCTTCTTAAAAGCGATAATCACAACTGTGATATTTCTCTTAACGTTTAAGCTTAATCTCACTAAGATATTACAACAGCAATGTAGTGAGTTGATGAAGATGAAGATTCTGAGTTTAGATTTGAACAGCGTTTCAGCAAGTTTGATATAAGTTGTTTTGGTGCAGAATCGTTAACCTTGCTTCTCATCAGAACTTCATATTTATAGGCGTTGAGAAGATGACCGTTGAATGCATTTAATGCTTTGCGTGTTCCGTACAGCATTGCACTTAATGTTATACGCTTTTGTCAACTACCTCGAGCCTTGTTCACGCTGTGTCTACTGACGTAGCCTTTAGTAGCTTTTAACGTTCCTTTTGTCAGTCAGCGTAGTCTGCCACCTGTACTTCCTTCTGATCTGATGTTTGTGAATACAACGTTTGAATATCATCAGAGTCAAAACAGCTTGGTGCATAGCATCTTCTGATCTTCTGACCTTGAAGTGCTTCTGAGCGTGATACCATCTTCTGATCTTCAGTGCTTCTGATCTCATGTTCTTCTGATGCTTCCATAGACCCATGTTCTGATTCTGCTTCGACCATCTTCTGATGTCTTGCCAGACCATGTTCTGATGTTGCATGCTGAACCATTTGAGATACAACTTCTGAGCGCTGAATTATGCGTACTCTTTATATATATTTCCTGAAAGGGAAATTGCATTGGATTAGAGTACCATATTATCTTAAGCAAAATTCATATTATTGTTATCATCAAAACTAAGATAATTGATAAGAACAAATCTTGTTCTAACAATCTCCCCCTTTTTGATGATGACAAAAACATATATAAATGATATGAATTTGCGATCAGAAAGAGTAGACGGCAAAAGACAAATTACACAGCTATAGCATAAGCATATGAATATGTCTCCCCCTGAGATTAACAATCTCCCCCTGAGATAAATAATCTCCCCCTGAAATAAATACTCGAAGAACTTTGATAAAAGACTTCCCTGATTATTTCGGTAGAGACGATCATATAAGCTTCTGCCTTCAGAGAATTCATAGCTTCTGACTTCTGCTTCCATTGGACAGCTTCAGAACTTGAATTTCTTTAGATCCTTAGAACACTCACAGCTTCTGATTCCTGCTTCCATCGTGGACAGCTTCAGAACTTGAATTTCTTTGATCTTCAGAACATTCACAGCTTCTGACTTCTGCTTCCATTCAGGACAGCTTCAGAACTTGAATTTTCTGGATCTTTTAGAACATTCACATCTTCTGATTTCTGCTTCCCTCGGATAGCTTCAGAACTTTGAATGTCTACCAACATCACTTCATGCTAGATTTGTATCAGAACATTGTTGAATGTACCAGAGCATCATCAGAGCATCTCTACATCCTGAAATGTTACAGAACAAAAACTAAACGACAAAAGTCAGCATGAACGAGTTAGAACATAAAATGTATGTTTGAACACATTATATGTATCAGAGCCATATAGGCTGAAATAATGTATCAGTGCAAATAACGTATCAGAGCCATAACATTATATGTATCAGAGCAAATAGAATTTTGTCAGAACAGAATAGACAATGATATTCAAATTCTATTATCAGTGCTTCTGATTCATTCTTCTTTCTTGCTTCTGATCTCTGAAGCTTGACAGCACTCAGCTTGCTTCAGTTTCCATGGTTTTGCTTCTTGTGTTTGCTTCTGAAGATTCACTTCACTTCTCTGTACCTGCAAAACACTCAAACCATATAGAACTTGCAGTTCTTGTTAGTGAATGTAACTGATTAAATCAAATCATTTATCACAGTATTTCTCCCCCTTTTTTGTCATATCATCAAAAAATAGAAAAGATTCAGATGAATAAAACAGAACACGTGGAGGAAGAAGATGATTTCATTAAGGTTCAACCATTGGGTACAGAAGTACAAAATGATAAGATCAGATGCACAGAACCAAAATAGATGCAAAGAAAAGAAAGAAACAACACAGACTCAATCTAAGATGGCCCTAGTCTTGATAAAATCTTGGCCAGCATCGCTTTAACATCGTTGTTGTGTCCTTCTTGCCTTTCAATGAAAGCATCATACTTGTCATTGAGTGAGCTTTGCTCATCCTGTCTCCTCTGAATCGCTTCTAGAGTCCTTGCAAGACGAGAAGATTCATCAGAAGAAGCTTCACGGCTTTCAATTACAGGAATGACATGTTGATCTGCAGCTTCCATAGATAGATCATTTGCAGGGATTTCCTCAACAGGAACAGTTTTGGCAACATGATCTTCAGCATCTGCTTCTTGCATAGAAGCATCTCCATACTCTGCAGCAGGAATTTCCGAATCTCCATTCTCAAGTGCCTGAAGAATGGCAGCTAGATTCCTTGGAGCAGAAGGACCTTCAACTGCTGGTGGGTCAACAACTTCTGGAATGACCAAGTTTGGATCTTTCTCAGACGGGTTTTCCCTCAGATAGTCAAAGAGAGTCTTGAAATCTCCGAGCAGAACAGGATATTGAGGTATCCAAACCACAATCTCCCTGCAAGGATTGGCTTCCAATGCAGCAGCAAGTCTTAATTGTTCCATCTCATCCAAGAAGGGCTTCTCTTCCAAAAGATATCTTCCTTTGAGACGAGCAAACCAGAAGTCTTCATAATTCCTCAGAATTCCACGAGGCCGTGGGGCAGCAGCTACACAGGCTTCCTGAAGTTCTAAAAACAGAGCATCTGATTCTCTGCGAAAGATCCTCCAGAAGTTCCGCATAGCAACATCATTCAATCCAGAACTTTCAGCGATTCTGAGAGTATTAAAGGTACTTCTGATATTCCTCTTTATGTTTTCAAAAACTACACCAATAGGATATACGGGGCGGGATTTTATTTGGGTTTTTGAAAAGGCAGGTTTGGAAGTGAAGTACGGATGAGGTTCTCTATCCAACCTATAAGAAGATTCTGCTTCAGTATCAGAATCTAACACTACCACTTCAGCTTCAGGACGAGGCTTGGGAGTGTAGTTGCAATCACGGAGCAGCTGCTCATGTGATGCAGAGGTTGGAAAAGGAGAATCACAAGGATTGTTTTGAGAGGTGGAGGGAGTATGTTCAAGAGAGGCATTGAGAGAAGGTTGAGATGGAAGGAGAGTTTGAAGGGGTAGTATATCCAGAACAGGATTTATGGTAGGTGGAGAGGAAGGAATAGTTAAAGGAGAAGATGGAGGTGTAAGAACATGGGCAAAAACAGGTGATTCTGATGTGGCTTTTTCTGGTTCAGGTGTAGGGACAATCTCTATTGGTGCAGCTTCTGAACAAACAGCAGGAACAGAATTAGGTTCAGAAATGCATAAACCTTTGGAACCTCTCAGAACAGCTTTGGCCACATCCTCCGTCTTTTTCTGCTTCTTACTCTTCGGCTCTTCAATAACCTTTGCTTTGACGCTAGCGATTTCTTTCCTTCTGACATAAGCCAGAACTTCTGGTTGATTCTCAGCCTCTTGAGCAGCATTTTCTTCATCTGAGCTTTGAATAATCATCTTCCTTTTTCTGATTTTCTTCTTCTCAACAACTTCAACAATCTCAGCATCGTCATTTGACTTCTTCTTCTTTTTCTCAGCTTCCTTCTTTTTCTTCTCAAAATCAGCAGAGACAGCCTTAGCAACCTTTGCAATGACTTCTTCTGGGATCACTTCTTTATTGGTGGTAGCAGCAGGATGATCAGACTTTCTTTTGGTCCTTTCCTCCTTCTTACGATTCACTTTAATAGGAGCACCTTTGTCTTGATCTTTAAGACTCTTATCCTCTTTTTGTGATTTCAGATACTTAGTTCTGACTTGTGGTACCTCACTATTGAAGAAGGTTTTGAATTCAGCTAGAACTGGCTCTCTTCTGATTGTTGTTCCAGCAAGAGGTTGAGGAGTCTTAATGATAGCCTTAATCACGTTCATCCTCTTTAAAGTGAATGCGTTCAGACAAGCCCCAGATGTGACAGCAAGGTCTTTCACAATACCTTCAGATTCCAGACTCTCAACAATCTTGGAATGCACCAGAAGGTTTGTAATGATTCTACCAAAAGGAATGATTGTTCCACCATTTTCTTTTCTGAAAGCGTTTCTGGAATCCTTTACTGCTTTCCACATATGGTTGAAGATAATGTAGACCACATCAACCTTCTTCTGAGTGGCAATGCAATAAAGAATATATTTTTGCTCATTGTTTATGAAGTCAGCGGCATGTGTCGCTTTCCTATGGTAGAAGCACCCAAGAATGATCTTTGTCCAGATTTTGTAGATATCTCTCAACTCCTTGACGTGTTTTGTTTTCTTGACATTTGAATAGAGAGTGGATAGAACCTCTTCCCAATCTTCCCTTTTATCGATTTCAAAAGCTCCTTCCGCGTTCTTCAAATCAAACATCACTCTAAGAATGTTTTCAGTAATAACAACAAACTTTCCATGGACGAAAGAAAGTATTGATTTTGGAGCAACCACAGCATGTGCCCAGAACTCCTTGACAAGATCTGGATAAACTGGGCCAACGAACTCAGCAAACAACGAGGTCCATCCTTGAAAGATGATGTCTTCTTTAAGATTAAATCCATGTTCTTCAAGGTTGTCAAAGTCCACAATAAGTTCACATAGAACTTCTAATTTGTTCTTGGGAATAGAGCATGCAACAACAGGAGTAAGTTGCAACGTTTCTTCTTGGAGATGATGAGGAACAGATGACTCAGCATTTTGGGATGAGGAGGCAGCCATTGATGCAGAATGACCAAAAAACGAGCAAGAGAAGCGAACTGGGTTTTCGATTAGGGTTTTTAGAAAACGGCTAAGAATTTTTCAAACGAGAGAATGCAAGGAGAGAGAGAGAGAGAGACAAAGGAGCGAAAAAGATGTACGATATGATTTGAAAAGAATATATAGAGACGGATTTGAAAAGGAAAATAATAAGAAATATAAATTGAACAGTTCCAGAATCAAAGGAAATCAATTTTATTAAATGATGAGTGACGTGAGGAGAGAGAACGTGGTAAATGAAATGATTTGAAACAGTTACCTAGGTCGGCGTCTTTTCAACTGCACGCTTTGTACTAACCGTACAGATACGTGTTCACCATCAGATAATAGATGACAGCTGTAAATTTCAGAAAAGACTTTACGCCTTCAGATTCTGATCACTGCTTCTGATCTGATCTACTTTCTCTTCTGGAAACACTTCTTCTGAAGTGTGCTGATATAAATTTGAATGATCTTCTGATTCATTACTTCTGATATACACAGCTTCTGGAGGTTCACTTCTTTGTTCTGCAGCTTCTGATAAGACAAAACTGAATCTGCAGAGATTCTCAAGCTCTTTGTTTCATCAGAAACAAGTTTATCATCAAAACAGATGTTTCTTGATTTGTCCACAATCAATGTTTCAATGTTGTATATTCTGTAGCATTTAGAGCATTCAGAATAATCAAGAAAGAAACATCAAAGCCTTAGAGGCAAACATCAGAGATGGTTCCAAGACTAATAAGCTTCTTTTCTGATCTCCTACAAGCATAGTTTCTTCAACAGATTTAAGAACCAGAACTTGGAAGACAATCTTTCTTCCCTTCAAGTGTTGAGACCAACTTGAGTCCAGGAGACATGTCATGTTGACTTTTATCTTCTTTGTTATCAAGAGAATCTGCAAAAGAAATAATCTTTTTCTTTGGTACCCACATCTTCTTGAGTCCTTTCTTGTTAGATTTTCTCAAGTTCTGATTGAACTTGGGTTTGACATTATAAGCAATAAGAGGAACAGCATGATAATTTTTAATATGAGTTTCATGATATTTCCTAGGTTGTGTCCCATGCTTCTTGGTGTGTGTTATGTGAAAACTTTGAGCATGTGAAGTGTGCCTAATATCATGAGAGTGGCCATACTTGAACTGATCATACAATGGCTTGTATGTAATTTTCATTTCATCAACAGGTTCAAGTTTGTATGGGGTTTCACCCTCAAAACCAATGCCAACTCTTTTGTTTCCAGATACGGCATATATCATAGAAGCTAGCTGACTTCTGCCAATACTTCTAGATAAGAACTTCCTGAAACTTAAATCATATTCTTTCAGAATATGGTTTAGACTAGGAGTGGATTTCTCTGAATCAGAAGGAGATCCAACATTATTGGATAATTTTAAAAGTTTTTCTCTTAATTCAGAATTTTCCAACTCAAGCTTCTTTGTTTCAAATTCAAATTGCTTTTTCAGCTTTTTGTATTTGAGACTAATCTGAGACTTGAGTTCCAGAAGTTCAGTTAGACCAGAAACTAACTCATCTCTAGTAAGTTCAGAAAATACCTCTTCAGAATCTGATTCTGATGTAGATTCTGATCCGTCATCTTCTGTCGCCATCAGCGCACAGTTAGCCTGCTCATCTTCTGAATCATCTTCTGACTCATCCCAGGTTGCCATAAGACCTTTCTTCTTATGAAACTTTTTCTTGGGACTTTCCTTTTGAAGATTTGGACATTCATTCTTGTAGTGTCCAGGCTCATTGCATTCATAGCACATGACCTTCTTCTTGTCAAATCTTCTTTCATCAGAAGATTCTCCACGTTCAAATTTCCTTGAACTTCTGAAGCCTCTGAACTTCCTTTGCTTGGTCTTCCAGAGTTGATTTAGCCTTCTGGAGATCAGGGACAGTTCATCTTCTTCTTCAGATTCTGATTCTTCAGGATCTTCTTCTCTGGCCTGAAAAGCGTTAGTGCATTTCTTGATATTTGATTTTAATGCAATAGACTTACCTTTCTTTTGAGGCTCATTTGCGTCCAGCTCTATTTCATGACTTCTCAAGGCACTGATCAGCTCTTCCAGAGAAACTTCATTCAGATTCTTTGCAATCTTGAATGCAGTCACCATAGGACCCCATCTTCTGGGTAAGCTTCTGATGATCTTCTTCACATGATCAGCCTTGGTGTATCCTTTGTCAAGAACTCTCAATCCAGCAGTCAGAGTTTGAAATCTCGAAAACATCTTTTCAATGTCTTCATCATCTTCCATCTTGAAGGCTTCATACTTCTGGATTAAGGCTAGAGCTTTAGTCTCCTTGACTTGAGCATTTCCTTCATGAGTCATTTTCAAGGACTCATATATGTCATAGGCCGTTTCCCTGTTAGATATCTTCTCATACTCAGCATGAGAGATAGCATTCAGCAAAACAGTTCTACATTTATGATGATTCCTGAAAAGCTTCTTTTGATCATCATTCATTTCTTGCCTTGACAGCTTCACGCCACTGGCATTTACTGGATGTTTGTAACCATCCATTAGAAGATCCCATAGATCACCATCTAGACCCAGAAAATAACTTTCCAGTTTATCTTTCCAGTATTCAAAGTTTTCACCATCAAATACCGGCGGTCTAGTATAACCATTGTTTCCGTTGTATTGCTCAGCAGAGCCAGATGTAGATGCAGGTGGATTTGTCGGAGTTTCACCAGCCATCTTTTAAATGAAGCGTTTTTCTCTTCCTGAATCTTTTCTAAACACGGTTAAGTGCTTGCACCTTAGAACCGGCGCTCTGATGCCAATTGAAGGATAGAAAAACACTTAGAAAGGGGGGGATTGAATAAGTGTGACTTTAAATCTTTGACGATAAAAATAAATTGCACAATTATTTTTATCCTGGTTCGCTGTTAACGAAGCTACTCCAGTCCACCCCCGCAGAGATGATTTACCTCAACTGAGGATTTAATCCACTAATCGCACGGATTACAATGGTTTTCCACTTAGTCCGCAACTAAGTCTTCCAGAGTCTTCTGATCACACACTGATCACTCCAGGAACAACTGCTTAGATACCCTCTAAGACTTTTCTAGAGTCTACTGATCAACACGATCACTCTAGGCTTAGTTCACTCCTAAGACTTCCCTAGAGTATTCTGATCAACACGATCACTCTAGTTACAAACTGCTCAGCCAACTGCTAAGACTTCCTAGAGTATACTGATCACACTGATCACTCTAGTTCCTTACAACTTAATGTAATTCTAAGAGTATTACAAATGCTTCTTAAAAGCGATAATCACAACTGTGATATTTCTCTTAACGTTTAAGCTTAATCTCACTAAGATATTACAACAGCAATGTAGTGAGTTGATGAAGATGAAGATTCTGAGTTTAGATTTGAACAGCGTTTCAGCAAGTTTGATATAAGTTGTTTTGGTGCAGAATCGTTAACCTTGCTTCTCATCAGAACTTCATATTTATAGGCGTTGAGAAGATGACCGTTGAATGCATTTAATGCTTTGCGTGTTCCGTACAGCATTGCACTTAATGTTATACGCTTTTGTCAACTACCTCGAGCCTTGTTCACGCTGTGTCTACTGACGTAGCCTTTAGTAGCTTTTAACGTTCCTTTTGTCAGTCAGCGTAGTCTGCCACCTGTACTTCCTTCTGATCTGATGTTTGTGAATACAACGTTTGAATATCATCAGAGTCAAAACAGCTTGGTGCATAGCATCTTCTGATCTTCTGACCTTGAAGTGCTTCTGAGCGTGATACCATCTTCTGATCTTCAGTGCTTCTGATCTCATGTTCTTCTGATGCTTCCATAGACCCATGTTCTGATTCTGCTTCGACCATCTTCTGATGTCTTGCTAGACCATGTTCTGATGTTGCATGCTGAACCATTTGAGATACAACTTCTGAGCGCTGAATTATGCGTACTCTTTATATATATTTCCTGAAAGGGAAATTGCATTGGATTAGAGTACCATATTATCTTAAGCAAAATTCATATTATTGTTATCATCAAAACTAAGATAATTGATAAGAACAAATCTTGTTCTAACAACATTCACATAAATAGAATAATGTCCATTCAAATTCATGCAATTATAGTTGTGGGCCATTGCTCTATTATATCCTCTACCATAAAGTTTATACAATAAATGGTTCCTATTATCATTTGTGTATGTGAAACAAAAGCTATAAAGAATTCAATTTGCCAATTCAATCATGCTTTATAGCTAATATAATATGATTCGCCAATTGTGGACCAAACATTATCTAATAACTTAAATGGTTGGAAATTAATTGTGAGATGTTAGTCTAAAGAAGCCTAAGAATGGACTAGACCAATCATATTAGTATCTGTTTTAGTGGAAGGATCTATATTTGATTTTGAAAGTGGAAAATAGATTATAGTAGCATCTTTGAATGTGAAAAGTATCAAGTAGTCTAATTAATTTTTAAAAAATTAATTCTAATATGAAGTTCGAATTTGTAAGTTTTAACTCTAAAATTGATTTCTACATTTTTATTTTTATTTACTGTTTAAATAACTATAAAATTGGTGAATAAATGAGTGTGAAGAGGAAGAAAGTGAGAGAATGACAGGGAATAATAATTAAGGGTAAAAATATACGGGGCATAATTATTAATGAGACATCTAAAGGATTTACATACAAAGTACAATGATTTAGGTACAATTAGCAAATCGAAAAAACTGATAACTAACGGCTATAATCGGTTACAACCACATAGTAATCGGTTATTGAATGATCATGTTTGAGATGTAATTAGTTGCACCAAAGCTGCAACCGATTACAATTTGATTCTGTTTGATTATGACAAAAGGGTGTAACCGGTACAACCCCACAATAACCGGTTGCAAGCATTAGAATTATCTTTTTCATTTAACACATCACTTTAATTCAAGTGCTCGCAGTTTTCTATGCCCATATGCTTCTTCGATCTCTTTAAACTTTAATTGACACTCCATTAGTCAGTAAATCGGCCACTTGGTCTTCACTTCTATAACTCCCTAACCTAATCTTCCTTCACTAATAAGTTTTCTCAAGTAGTGAAACCTCATGTCAATATGCTTGTTTCTCCCATGTGCAGTGGGATTCTTAGTAAGTTTATAGTGGAAACTTTATAAATCTTAAGCATTATAATGTCACCCTCTTCGCTACCCAACTCCTTCAACAGATTCTTCAACCACACAAATTGGTACGTACACAACGAAACTGCAATGTATTCGGCCTCACAAGAAGAGAGCACCACCACCAGTTCCTTCTTAGAACATCATGAGCTTGGTGTTTCTCCAAACATAAAAATGTATCCAAATGTGGATTTTATGTCATATTTATCTCTATACCAATTGTAATCAATATATTTGAGTAAATTACCTTTTCTACACATGTTCATTGCGAGAAAGATAATTCAGCATCCAATAGATTATTTGACGTATCTTAGAATCCTCTTGACTGTTGCCAAGTGAGACACCTTCGATATTTTCACGAGTATGCTCACAATACCGACACTAAACACCATATTTGGCCTTGTATTGCACAAGTAACCAAAGGATTCAATCATTCTACGATACTAAGTTGGATTAACATCCTGCTTATACTCATCCTGCTTATCAATCTTTTAGTTGCATCATTCTTAACACACATATACCATGTTCAAACACGCATTTGTTGAAGCCAATATATTTCAAGAAACCATTTATCCTCATGTTTCAAGCTCTCCGAGCTTGTTTTAAATTGTACAACACTTTCTTTAATTTATATAACTTTTGATTATTGGTTTTTCACAACAAAACCAGTGCGCTGTTCAACATCAACCTCTTTTTTCCAACGGTCTTTTAAAAAACTCAGATTTGACGTCCATATGATAAATGGACTAGTTGTTGTTATTTTCAATCCCAACAACCAATTAGATGGTCTCAATCATTGCTACCAGTGTGAACACTTCCTCAAAGTCTATTACCTATTTTTGAAAAAAATCCTTTAGCTATCAACCTAGCTTTGTGCTTCACAACCCCTCCTTTGGGATTTTCTTTCACCATGTACACGCATTTCACATCTATATGACTTTTCTCTTGAGGCAAATAAACTAGCTCCAAAGTCTTATTCTTCTATATCGATTCCAACTCCTCCTTCATAGCACAAATCTATTTTGGATCACTCAAGGCTTCCTCCGTTTTAACAGGTTCAAATTCGCCCATAAGTAAAAAATGGGCAGAATCACCATCGTCATTGATTTCTTTATCTTGGAATAACTTACAATCTTGGAGTCTTGAAGGAAAACTTGTCTTGTTGATCTTCCCACATTATCTTTCCTTCGGCCTTCAACGGGGGTTGATTCTATACCTTCTAACACTGCAGGAACAAAATTCTCATTGCTGTAATTGGTTACACTCTATCTGTAACCGATTATAGGATGATACACTTGCTTGATTTCTTCAAAAATGACGTATATGTTTATCACAATACTTCTTTTTTCTACATCATACAAAAATCATATAATAGTATTTTCATAAAAAATAATAGTATTTACCTATTATTTCATTTACCTATTAGTTAAAATATATAATAGTATTTTCATAAAAAATAAGGGGGTGTGAGTTGAAGCTAAACTGTGGGAGATAAATTGCTACTTAATGGGCTTTGAACAAGACAAGGCCCACTACCGTGTTGTCACTACTCTTTGGCCCAAATCAGGTTTCACTGAGACAGTGCCAGCGATAACAGATTACAGAGAGTGAGATTTTCTTCATTCAACTTCCATGGCGAATGGATAGAATCGAATAACCTTACAATCCAAAATGCTTCTAACTCACGCTTTCTCCTCCTTCCACATAAAGCCACTCCGTTCCTCATACATTCCAATTTCTTCCTGTTCTTCTTCTCCTCCAACACGACGTCGTTTGCTAAAAACCACCACCACTCGCAAATCGAATCTCAAAATTCTCACCTCACGTATAGTTCAACTCACTCGCAGAAAACAGCTTCGTCAGGTTCGTGTTCAACAAGCAAATAACAACCAGTATTTTCTACTGTAATAGTTTAATTTAATTTAATTTGATTACTGTTTTGGTTTCAGATTTTGAATGAAATTGAGGTAGCGAAGAAACGTTTCGGGAAGTTGAATACGATAGTGATGAATGCGGTTATGGAGGCTTGTGTTCGTTGCGGTGATATTGATTTGGCTGTTAGGATTTTCGAAGAGATGAAATGTCCAGAAGCTTGTGGTGTGGATACTGTCACCTATGGTACACTTTTGAAGGTATTTATTTATATTTTTTGTTTTGTTTTGGTTTCAATTTAAGTATTCTGGTGATGGAAAATAAACTGAATGATTAATTAGGTATGTTTAGATAGAGTAGAATTTTCATTTTAAATTAACAAAAGCAATAATGGCAGGAAATTAATGAGAGATTATTTGTTATGAAATGGAGTAATGAGTAGAGTTTAATCTATGATGGTAAAGTGCTATTAAGCTAATTTTACTGCTAAGTGGCTTTTTGTGAGACTATGTGCTGGGTAGTGAAGTTTCTAATAAGAATTTGAGTTTAATGTTATAATGGATGATTGTTAATGACTCTATTACATGAAAGGTTATTAGGATAGCACCTCCTATCGAGGAAAGCTTTGACGAAAAGTTGTTAAATTCTCGTTTTAGTTGGGGAAGAATACTCTTTGATTATAAACAATGGCAGCACTTCCCGGGGCTGCCTACCTCCCAATGCCAAAAGACCCTATTCCTAACAAATTACATGATAAGTCGATAACCCCCTCTCTAATCCTTCTCTCTATTTATAGGTAGCACGCCTTATTTGGCCTAACTACCTCTCAACAGAACTACTTACTACCCGTTAACTAATTGACTAACTAACTAACTAACTATTTAACTAACGAACTAACTATTTAACTTACCAGTAACAACTTCTTAACTAACAATAACAGACCAATCAAAGTCAAGTGAATGGTAGTCCAATAGGTAGAGTTAAAGAGAACCCGAGGGAAGTTGTTGGCTATTCTACTAAAGATTTATATTTAAATAGTCTAACATTATTTATGTTAGGATACTCTAATGTTGTGTGATTCATGCAGCTAACTCAAACTAGTGAATAAGACTAATTTTTTTGGGTCATTGAAAGGAAATATTAACCAATAACCTATAAATTTACAGTCACCCATTATTAACTTTTATAATCATTTTATATATTTTTCATTTAAAAATGAAAAACCTTTAACTGTCCCTTTCCTCTGGCTTTAAGTCCCTCCATCCAGACGTACTCTAACGGTATCAATGATTGCTTTCTATCTAACAATTCAATGTCGTATGCTTTTTAATCATGTCTTATATTTCAGCTTGATTGTATTTCTACTTAAATTTTATTAAGGGTTTAGGCAAGGCACGGAGATTTGATGAAGCTTTTCGATTGCTTGAATCTGTTGAAAAGGGTACTGCTGTGGGAAGTCCAAAGTTGTCAGCACCATTGGTCTTTGGTTTGCTAAATGCCTTAGCAGAAGCAGGTGAGTCGGACATTTCATTCTCACTGGTACTTGCCCCAGTTGAGTTACTGGAGTTGTTTTTAATTTTTATGATATTAGAAGGTCTTCTTTTCTGAGTTCTCTCGCCTTGCAACATATACTTTTCTTTTGATTTTGTCGTGATATTTTTTTTTTTTTTTGCATTTGCATTGCATGATTTTACATGCAAAATTGTATAAAGTAATTGAAAATAGAAAATGTTTTTGTGCAGTTGATATTTAGTTGGTTTTCTATATTTAAGATGCTGGATATCTGTTCTGGTTTGAGTCTATGAAGAAATTTATGAAAAATTCTTGTTGACTGGTGATGTTTTACTTGCAATGCTATAGTGCAGGAGACTTGCGTCGTGCAAATGGCCTCCTTGCCTGTTATGGTTTTGTGCTTCGTGAAGGCGAACATTTTTCAGTCTCAGTATACAACCTATTAATGAAGGTTTTCTTCTGATCAGTAGGGAGAAAATTTCATTATGAGTAGCATATTTCAGTGGTAGAGATTGCAAATATTCTTCTGAACAGAAATAATTTGAATGCTTATTTTTCCACCTCTAATTTAGGGGCATATAAACTCAGGCTGTCCTGACGCTGCAATAAACATGCTCAATGAAATTTTACATCAAGGAATAATGCCTGACAGGCTCACATATAACACACTCATTTTAGCATGTGTTCAGAGTGAAAAGTTGGATGTTGCCATGCAATTATTTGCCGAAATGAAGGTAATACCTTGCATTTGTAATTTAAGTTTAATAGTTTTGTGGTAGTAGATATGGAACTTCAGATTTTCAACCTTCGATATTTTTAGGAAAAAGCGGAGAAATTTTTCCGTGATGATCTGTTTCCAGATATCGTTACATACACAACATTGCTCAAGGTCAGATTTCTCCAATTTACTCCCTTGTAAGATTAATTTGTTGTAATACAAAACCATTAACATTTAAATCAAGTTTGGTTTTATTCTCTAAAATGTTTTGATCGTTGATGTCCGTAGTCAGGTTCACTGATTTCAGCTGCTTGCAATTGTTATATTTTAATGATTACTTATGTTCTCTTTGTTTTAGCAGTCATGTGTGAAAATGACATGCCTTGAACATTTACTTTAGCCAAATTTAGTTATGGCCTCTACTATAAATTCTATCGGCGCTTTAGGAGGGTTCTTTGGTAGAACCTCTCTCAGTTTCGCTCTTTTAATGCAGGGTTGCGGGCAGGCAAATGATCTCGTTTCAGTTATGCAAATAGTGCTGGAAATGAAATATCGTTCTGAGTTATACATTGATAGAACTGCTTACACTGCAACAGTTGATGCTCTACTAAAATGTGGCTCATTTAAGGGTATGCTTTCATTTGATTCTGGGTATCTTTAGTTGCTTGGAGATAGTTTCAGCCTCAGGAATAAAAGATAAATGTTTATGGTATTTGGAATGAGAAATGGGTTGAGTAAGATATTCACAAAGTGCTAGTCAAAATTATGCCTGTGAAATTAATGGGTTCTACCAGTCTCTTGAATTGGAGGGTCAAATATTGATGAATGAGATTAATATTTTATTATAAATTTTACTGAAAGCTTATGTCTCATCTCATGAGGACAAGTCAAACTTTCAGTTAAGTGCGCAGTTGAACCACATAGCAAGTTAAAACATTAGGTATATGGGTGTTGCACAAAAATAATGATTTTAAACCTAACAAAAGAATGAAAATCTACTGTTACGAATTTCAATACTTATTTCATTTTTAAAGAAGCTTGAATAGATACTGTTAGTATTTTTCTTTAATAACTACTCTATTAGTGCTTTTGATCAATCCTTTTGTTTCATCAACTCGTCAATAAATTTCTATTTTGTTCGTCATATAATTGAATTATCATGGGGTTTATAGGTGCTCTGTGTATTTTTGGAGAAATACAGAAGCAGGTTGGTTTGAAACGAGAGTTGAGACCAAAGCCTCATCTCTATCTTTCCATAATGCGCCCCTTTGCTTTTCGAGGAGATTATCATCTTGTTAAAAATTTGCATAAGCGGATTTTGCCAGATACTACAGGAACCATCTTACCAGTTGCCCAAGAAGAAGCTGACCACCTTCTAATGGAAGCAGCCTTGAACGCTGGCCAGGTTTTATTAATGTTTCTGTTTCAAATTTTCAACATTTTGATTGGGATGAAGAAGTTATTAATTCACCTGTTCTTGACATTTTATGCATGTTTTTCTACGCCAGGTTGATGTCGCTATTAAAACTCTTACATATATTGTTTCAAGATGGAAGGGCATATCCTGGACAAGTCATGGAGGCATGGTGTGTAAATAATTTTTCATGAATATTGTTGTCTTAAAATACATTCATTTAGTAGATTTTTAAGTTTGACATTAATTTATATATCTGGTCCGATTTGATTATTATAAAAAACATCTGACAAGTTTCTTGATTTTGGTGTTTCTCATCACATTAAATATTATGACAACTGGTACTTCAATTGATATTGTGGTGTCTTTTTAACAGTTGCCAAATATTGTTCGAAAGTGATTTTCTGAACAAGCTGTTAGGCATTTGATTTTTTCCCCTTCGGAAAATGCTAATGTTGTCAGCTGGTCAGATTCTCAACTATTTTCTTGGCTTATGTAATTTAGGTTGCTTCTCGCATTGAGGCCTTGTTGGGATTCTCAGCATCTTTATTCAATCCGTTCTTACTTCCTCAGGTACTAACTAAATATATGTTCATTGACATCCTTAGCATTGAGCTATATTAAATCGAAGAACAGGTGTGCTTTGTTTGTACATGCATATGAACCTGCTTTGTCTCAAATTAAATGTTTTGCAGGCTTTCACGCTTTTATTTATATATTCACAATTCACAAATGTTTGCCATGATTCCGGTCTTTGGCTGTTTGTTTTATATTGCACTTTGTTGCATTTTCAGCAGTTTCTTCTTTTTTTCTTAGAGAACTTGTATATAATCTTATTATGCAATCTCGTGGTTTAGGTTTCACCTTCTGAACCGGTTGAGGGTTTCATGATACCATTTGAAGCAACTCGGCCACTACAAGGTACCGTAAAGCTGAAGAATGTGGTAATGCGTTTCTTTAATGATGCTGTAGTTCCTATTGTAGATGAGTGGGGAAGTTGTACTGGGTTGTTGCACCGCAAAGACTGCAATCAGGTATGTTTTTGAGATTATCATTTGAAGAAATAGTGTTACTATAAATATACGCATTCTGGAGTCTTCAAGTCATGGACCTGGAGAGAAGCAAACACTAATGCATGTACTTTCTGTCCTGGGCCAGTAAAGGCAAACACGTTCATGCTTTGTTAGAAAACAACAATTGAGTTACAAAAATGTTTTAACATAATTTATATTAATATTTAATGCACAATCCCAGACATTGATACATCAATATATTGTCAATGATAGACATTTTTCGAAATATGGTTGTCAATTTCTGATTTGGCTTCTAACTATCTAATACTGTGATGAATTTATTATGCAGTTGGATGCTTCACTTTCAACAATGATGAGGAGCCCTCCTCCCAGTGTTATGGCTTCGACATCTGTTGGTCATGTAATTGATTTAATTTTGGAGAAGGGTTACCCAATGGTTATCATTGTAAATTGCACCGACGTGTATGCTACTTCATACGGCTGTAGAGCTGTTGGTGTTTTTACATTAGAACAATTGAAAAGACTTATAAAACCTGTATCTGAAGGGAAAGGGACAGACCTTTCACTTTGCAGAAGATGATAATATAACGTATTTAGTTGTACCTAAATGTCAAATTTAATTTTAGTGGTGTCAAAAAATGCATAGGCTTAAAATCAAGTAGTTTCCACCTGGGTAAATGAAAATTTTCTAGTTAACTGCATTTCCAGTTAACTGTCACTTAATGTATTGCAATATATGAAAGAATAGAATATGAAAGTGGGAATGTAATTGAAAAATCAATAGTTGAAATTGTAATTGCCACACACATACATACATATAACAATGTTTTTTAAAGATCAACAAATGAATTTTCAATTAAACAATTATAACTCTAATTTCTCTCCAAAACTGCTCCCTTCCATGAATCGTTTCAGCAAAAGTATAGTCTCACATAAAATACATCTGACAGCAAAGTAGTCTCACTTGACATGCATATGCATGGATCATTTGGCTTGATGATCAATGACAGTTTGAAATGCTCCAGCCAATGCAAGGACCTTGTTCTTCCTCCCCAACAGCTTGCTTGCAGTCTCCTCAATCATGTCATTAGATACTTGAGATTCCTTCTTCCCGTTTCCCCCTCCTGCTACTTGTTGCTTCGGTTTCGCTACCTCAGCCTTAGCTTCTACTTCAACTTCTTTAACTTCTTCACTTACCCCTCCTTCAACAGTTTCCTTTTCTTCTCTTCCCTGTTCTTCACTGGTCTCGCTTTTTTCATCTTCCTTAACAATCACACTTTCGTTTTGTTCGTTTTCATTCACACCTTCTTCCCTTTCAACCTCAGAATGGTTAACTTCTTCTGGTTGATTCCCATCATTGTTCTCTTTCTCTTCATGCTCAACTTCATGTTTCTCTTCATGCTCAACTTCATGTTTCTCTTCCTGTGACTCCTTTTCCGCTTCTTCTGAAACTGTAGAAATGACTTTCTCATCATCAACTTGATTTTGAGGTGTGCCAGAATCCTCGAGAACTTGATTATCATGTTCATGTTCATGCTCATGTACTATTTCAGAGTTGACATCTGATGAAACATTCTCATGAGATGCAGGTTCTTCATTCTCCACTTTTATCACCTCAACTTCTTGATTTGCAACTTCTTTAACTTCTTCATTTGCAACTTCTTTAACTTCCTTAACATCTTCAGTTTCAACAGTTGATGAATCTTTATCTGTAGCGACAGATTTGGTCTTTGCAGGACTAACAGAAGCCGCATGATCATCTTTAGATACCTTCTTTGTAGCATTAGAATTAGGAATATTGCTATTAGGGGCTGTGATCTTCTTTGCAGCCTTTTTCCATACTAGCTTAGTTTTTGCATCACTTGGTGTCTTTTCTGAAATAGGTTTTAAAGGGTTGACGCTTTTAACCGGAACATTGGGAGATCTAGTGTTTAGTGAAGTAGATCTTTCTCTAGGACCAGGAGATACAAGAGCTTTATGTAGTCTTGAAGGAGGGGGTTGTGTTGTTAAGTTTGAAGATGAGAGTGGTTTATCAAATGATCTTCTTCTTATTGCAGGAGGCTTAATTGGAGGCTCAGTTTTGGTCTGCCTAAAGTTTGTTGTAGGTTTTAGAGAGCTTGGGCTGTTTGCAGGCTCAGTTTTGGTCTGTCTGAAATTTGTTGTAGGTTTTAGAGAGCTTGGACTGTTTTTCTCTGATGGGGTGGTTGAGTTACTTTTGATGGCTGTGGATGGTTTTGCGATCCTTTTGGTTGGTGTAGGGATAGAAGTAGAAGATGGGACCTTCTTCTTCTCTTTCCCAACAAGTGTACTACTCTCTTTAGGTTTTGTTGCCATATATAATTTTAGGTATTTAAGCTAAGAAATTCTTGATACAACCTACACTCTGCAAAAAGAAAGTAATTAATCTAAATTGTTGATTTATAAGTATATATATTAATACATAATGAGAAGTACGAAGAATTGTCATTGTTATGGATTGAATCCTGAATCATCCGCTTACGTCATTCTACCTCAATGAGGTAGATTGACTCTTCAAAAGTGAGTCATAAGTTGTTGATTTTCTTATTAATAATTGAGACTAATTCAGACACATTTGATATTGAAGAAATTCAATTATGTTGGTGAATGTCATTCAAAAAAATTGTCCTACTAATGTGACCAAAAGAATCATTCTAAAAGATCATTAATGTTATGGACAACATTGTCAAACCCTTACATATTTAGAGCCTAAATTAATAATGTCCTCTTTTACTTTATTTCTTCTTATATTATATAGGACCTACATGTCTTATTGTTCTTTGAAAATAAGTGGTAATGATGTTTATACAACATAGAAAAAGAAATTGCTATGAATTTGCAAAGAACAAAAGAAAGCATCCCAAAGATAAGAAAGGTACACTTTGAGGAATATGAGCCCAAGATATTGATACATAGAAAAACATCTAAATTCATCATAAAATTGTTTGAATGAGTTGTAAGAGATAAAAGTACACCTGAATGTTAATCAAATGATTATCATCATCTCACCTATAATTACTTTGATTTATAAACAAAAAGTTATGTTCCTTTGCTATTTGAAAAGTAAAGAAAAACAACAAGGAATATGACACAAAAAATCAAACCTATTAAAACAAGCAAATAGAATGAAAAAAAACTACATTTACATTAAACCAAAACAAATAAGGATGATCATGTTTTGATAACATACCTTGACAAAAGAATCAAGTTGTGGGAAGAAAGCATATATGAAATTGTTTTGGAAGAGAAAGAAAATTAGAATTGTGTTGTGGTGTTTTAAGAAGTACATAAAAAGGAAGCATAAATCAGGCACAAGTCAATGGAGCTGTATTGCAGGCCATGAAATCACAAACCAAATTAATTGTTTTATATTTTTATCAAACGAGCTGTGAATAACCGAGATATTTGGGAGAATATGTGAAGAATAATTGACATGTGGCAAAACTTGACAATTCATTCATTTTATTTATAGTCTTACAAACTCACCACAACTATGATCTTAATTTAGTTTTAATATTTATTTATTTTTGGTCAAGGAATACTAAATTATTTACTAAATAAGATTTTTATGAATCTGGACTTTTTCACAACCTATGTAAGAAGTATTTATCAAATAAAAAAAAGAAAAGCAAAATTCGTTTACCATATTTAAAGTTTGTTTTTTTAGATATTGAATTTGTTTGTTATAGATTAAAAAATTGATTTTAGTTTTAAAAATAGTAAAAAAAAATATTTAAACTTGTTTGTTATAAATTAATAGCGTAGATTTGATATCTAGTAATTCAAATATTTATTATTAAATATTTTAGAATTATAAAATTACATAATTTTTTAGAAAGACATATCTCAATTTTTATCAGAAAAACAGTTTTAAATGATAATAATTTTTTGAAATTTTATAATTTAAAAAAGTCATAGCAAAATAAAATAAAATACCTTAGATAAATTTTATGAGATTCTATTTTAATCAATTTCTCATTTGAAACATTTTTAAATAAAGTATAAAAATAATAAAATGATTTATTTATTTAGAAAAACTGCAACAAACATATTTATTATTCGAACGAGTATGTAAAGAGATGATATGAAGACCAAAATAATTGTTGTATGGCGGGACAATAATGAGTAACAATTATTGCTCTACATATCTCAAATAAAAATATTATACATATTTGTTGATACTGACCATTTTAATATTATTTAATTATAAATGTTATCTATTCATATTATATATAATTAATATCAATTTTATATTGATTGATCCATAGCTAAATAATTAACTTACAACAACAAAACTGTTTCAAGAGAAAAATGAGTTTGAGATTTGTAATTTAAATGTGATTAATATTGCGTTGAAAGAGGAAGTGGTGTTACAAAATGAATGGTGAAAATGAGTTTTTATGATTCAAAAGTATTATAAAAAAAATAAAAATAAAATACTTGGTGGAGAATGGAGATTTAGAAATGAGGAGTAGCTTAGATTCTTCATGGTGTAAAGATTTGGAAGAAGTATAACAATGTGGCTGTAAAGTGGTTGAAAATGGTAGAGACATTTTAGCTAGTGAATGTAGAGATTTTTCTTACCTAACGTCTCTTTGTATGACAATATGAAAAATATTTGGAGGTGGAATCAAAGTTTAAATCTAGTTTACTCGATCAAAGTAGCGTACTTTCAGAAATACTATTAGCTTTGAAGATGAAATACTTGGTCGAGACTTTAATATGTTGGAGTTTTATGTATGTGTCAACGATTGTGATTCTAATGAAAATGAGCACAATTTATTCTTTGGATGCATGTTTTCGTGAAATATTTGAATAAAAGTAGTGGTATGGTTGATCTATGCAAATCACTTTACCACTTTTGTATCAAGTGGTATACATATATGTTTGAATAATTGCGATATAAAATATACTGGAAATACATTGTTTTTCTTAAGTGAATCTTTACAAATGAGCATGATTATCTCTTGTGTCGATTAACTCTTGATGCAAAATTAGAAGAAAGATCATGAACACTGAAAGACAATGTCTCTACTCACTCCACATAAATATAGTGTCTTCAATCTGAGTGCTACCTACTACAAATGAAGACTTTGAGAGAGAGGGAGAGAGAAATAAAATATGGCTAGGGTTTCAAGAACCAAATTTCATCAAGTGAGAAAACTTTAGTACATGGGCTTCTATTTATAAAACCACTTGTATGGATTGCAAGTTGAACAAGTCCACTTAAGTGCACAGTACCTTACGATGTATTCTATTACACTTTAAGTGCATCATATCTTAGGTGTTTCATATTCCGTTTAAGCCTGACGTACATTAAAGTGTTCCGTATTCCACCTAAACGCACCATACCTTACGATGTTATGTATTGCCCTTAAGTACATTGTATTTTATGGTAGTGCACTTTAAGACCGCACACTCGAACAAGTTTCAGTTATTCATTTTATCTCTCATCAATTCATCCTTAAGTGTATGATCCTGTAGGTTTTCGTGACGTTGTCAATTATAATAAATCACACATTTAATATAATAAACAGTGAGCGCAATCTAGCAACACATCACTATTATCAAATCACGAAAATGTCATGTGATATGACAAAACCTTTCAGAGATAATGTTTATGTGCATAATTACTTTTTTGCCCTCGTGTCTATATTAAACATATGACATAGACCGTATCACCCTTGTCTAGTTCAATATTAGACCCTTACTTATTTATCCTATTACGCAGGATGAAAAAATTTCATCTAGATCATTCATGTTGCTCAACATGATTTGTAGAGTATCCATCAATCATCTTTATGATATCATGTTATTGATAACGTTTGATTGACAATAAAGTACTCAACTCCACATCTAAATTTCATAACGATTTCAGGTAGAAGAGTGGTATACACAACTATCACCATATGAAGAACTTATGACACTTGTATAAATTTTTATGTAATATTCTCATGATATGTCTATCTATTATAAATATTACTTATAATATTCATACTTATGTAAATATTTGATAGCTTTTATCTATAATTCATGAGATGTGATACTCATTCTAGCCACATAATAGTCTCAATGTTTTAATCTTATCTCATTTCACAATAAAACTCCACTACAAATACTTTAAGAATAAAATCTTTATATTTAATGAGATCTCATGATTAAATAACACTTAATATTTTATTAAAATGACTAACTATTCTAAGAATTTTAGTATTTAAAAAAAAAAAACAAATAAATATTTTATTATAATTAATAGATAATTCAATACAAATATCAAATTTAATATAAAATTAGGCCTATGAGTTTACACCAAAATTCACTCTATTTAATTATCTTGTATTTGATCCATTTGAAGATTAAAAAATATTCTAGTTTTTATGCAGTACGAGATTAAAGAAAGACCAACTATCATATTGTAAAATTCTTATCTTGAGCATGAATAAATTCCAAGAGGAATGGCTTTAATTTTGATATTTATCATTGAAATTCACAATTCATAATTTGTTTAGATTATAATTATGTTTAATGTAATTAATATATTTTAATTTAGATTTGCGGAGACTTAACATATAATATTCTTTTACTACATCTCATGTTTTAATTATTTTAGTGTATAAATTAATGTATTTTGATTTAATTGTTTTAGAAGAGGTGAATTTTTTTTTAAACCATATTTAAAGAGTTAGAAGAACATTGCAATTTAGTGACACACTGTCTTCGAAGAAGGTTTGCAAACCTCATTTTCAAGGTGGTGGCTTAGGTCAAAGGTCCTAACTTTCTTAAATGAAATCTCAAATTTTATGTTTGTTGAGATTTGATCAAGAAGCATAGTTGACATGTGGCAAAACTGGGCGATTCATTGATTTTATTATAGTCTTGCACAATCACCACAACTATCGTCCTAATTGAATACTATTTGATATTTATTTCTTTTTTGTCAATAAATACTAAATTATTTATTAAATAAGATTATTATGAATCTAAGTATTGTCAAATAAAAGATTTCACAAGTTAGGAAAATCATTCACCAAAAAAAAGAAAAGAAAAAAGAAAGCAGCATTCATTTACCAAGATTAAACTTTGTTTTCTTTAGATATTGAATTGGTTTTAGCCTAACAAGTGTCTACGATTTAGTCTACATCACTTTATGTTAGATTAATTTTTATTTATTTTTAAATAAAGAACCTTAGGTTTTTTATAAATTTATTTAATTAAAAATATCAGATCATAGGTCATAAAAGTAACTTTTTAAACTTATGAGACCGGCCTATCTATATAAATATAAATAATTTTATTAATATTATTATATTATATTTTATGTTTTAATTAAAAATATAAAAATGAAACTTAATTGTCTTGAAGAACTTATGAAAATAAATTTAAATTTTTTTATGAACAACTTTCATAAGTTTTTCCAAACAACTCAAACAAATAATATCACAAAATTTATGTTAATAGGTACATTTGGATAAATCAATGCAAATAAATAGTTAGTCTTGTTGATCTTGTAATTTGTTAATTTATTAAAATATTAGTTGAATAATTTATTTCAAATGTTTAAATTAAATAGATTTATGTAGTCCAATAAGCTAATTAGCCATTCGAAAAGAGCAGATGCAGTCTTACAAATAAATTTAGAAAATTTCTTTACCCACCTCCCTATGGGGGGTCACCCCCAGCGAAAACCCAAAACTGCCCCTGCTTCGGAAATGAACTTCCGAAGTTATTTTTTTTTGATTTTTTTTTTGACTTCGGAAATGCATCTCCGAAAACACCATTTTTTTGGTGTTTTCGGAGATGCATCTCCGAAGTCATAAAAAATTCAAAACCGTGAATATTTTCGGAAGTTCATTTCCGAAAATATTTCTGCATATACAAATTTCCCTCCTTCACTATTTCATCATTTTTCTCCAAAACTTCTCAAAACCCTCTCTAAAACCCAATCAATCTCCATCAATTTTTCGCCCTAAAATCAAGTTTCAAACCGTTGATCACGTTAAAGGGAGCATAGAAAGCTACAATTTCAGGTAAACATCTCTCATTTCATCCCCTATTTCACTACATTGATTCAACAAATTTATGCTGAAAACTGATACGGTTCGGAAGTTCATTTCCGAAATATAGCACCTAATAAATTTCGGAAATGAACTTCCGAAATATGCCCTGGCAGTTAAAAAAAACAGTTTTGGCCTATTTTGCTAATTTTTGCATTTGTTAGGTATGGTGCATCCGGACAACATTGTGCAAGACGATGGAGTATTAAATCCAAAAATTGTCAACGTTAATAACGATCCGGTTATTGACGCTACTCCCATGATCAATGCGGTCGATGTTCGGCAACATTTTACAAATGATCGGAGTTTCAGTAGTCGAAAACAATTGATTGATTGGGTTCGGAAGGAAGCTAACAAACATGGATTTGGAATTGTTATTTTAAGGTCGGACAACGGAAATAGTAGGCGGAAAGCTTTCGTTGTTTTGAATTGCGAACGGGGTGGTAGATATGTACAATCAAACCGGGTGCTAAAACACGAGGACACGGGATCGAGAAAGTGCGGGTGTCCGTTTAAGTTGCGTGCCACTCGGAGGGTTGATGATTTGTGGCGGTTAAGCATAATTTGTGGAATGCATAATCATGCCTTGGATGTCAAGTTACACAGGCATCCAATGGCGTGTCGTTTGTCCCGCGAAGAGAGAAATGTGATATCGGACCTAACGATAGTCAAAGTGGTGCCTCGCAACATACTTGCCGATTTGAAGCGTAAGAAACCGGATAGCGTTTCAAATATCAAGCAAGTTTACAATGAACGACACAATCTCAAGGTTTTGAATATGGGCCCTCGGTCGGAAATGCAACAAATTTTGAAACTTCTAGGCGATAACAATTATGTTTCAAGCTTCCGAACCTCCGAGGACAAAGTTACCGTGCGTGATATTTTTTGGACTCATCCCGAAAGTATCAAATTGTTCAACACATTTCCAACCGTTCTAGTCATGGATTCGACGTACAAGACAAACAAGTATAGGCTTCCTCTTCTAGAGATCGTCGGTGTGACCTCGACGGACAAGACTTATTCGGTGGGGTTTGCTTTTTTGGAGTGTGAAAAAGAAAAAAACTTTACGTGGGCCTTGGGAATTTTCAAGTCTTTGTTAGTTGATCAAGAGGTTATGCCAAACGTCATTGCCACCGATCGAGACAATGCTTTGATGAATGCGGTCGATACCGTCTTCCCGACATCGACCGCGTTACTTTGCCGGTATCACCTAACTTGCAACGTGAGAAGCAAGTTGAAACCCGCGGTTGGGACAAAAGATAGGCCGGATGAAAACGGTAAAGTTGTCAAAGCCGGTGTTGTGGTTGAAAGGATAATGTCGGCATGGAAGGAAATTTTGGATGCACACTCCGAAGAGGTGTATACCGAGAAATTGGTACACTTTAGGTCTTTATGTGGTTCCATTAGGACATTTTGTCATTACGTCGAATCCACCATTCTTGACAAAGTTAGAGAAAAAGTCGTGTGCGCTTGGACAAATCGAGTTAGACATCTTGGTTGCACCACGACTAACCGTGTTGAATCCGCACATGCGGTCTTCAAGAGGTGGTTGGGTGATAGCAAGGGAGATTTGTGTCGGGGATGGGACACCGTGAACCAAATGCTTGAAAATTAACACAATGAAATTCAAACATCGTTCGGTCGGAGCAAGACGGTTATGGAACACCGGTATAAGGGCCAAATTCTATTCTCCCAATTGATTTACAACATATCTCGAACGGGTTTGAATTTTTTGTTTCATGAAGCTAAGCGGTCGGAGACCACGGGGCCCGATAGTTCATTATGTGGGTGCACCATTAGAAAAACATACGGCCTTCCATGTGCTTGTATACTTGCAAAAAAGAAGAAGTTGAATTCACCAATACGCATGGATGAGGTAGCCGACCATTGGAAGAAGCTTCGTTTTGATGAATTTGACCCGCCGAAAGAAAATGACTCCAAAATCACCATCTCCGACGAGTTGGAAGTGATAATGGAGAAGTTTGCTAAAGCGGACGACACAACAAAAATGCACATAAAAGAACAATTGCGAAAGATCGCATTTCCGGAGACCACCGATTTGAAACCGCCATCTCAACCGGTTAAAACGAAAGGTGCACCGAAAAAGTCCAAAATTACACAAGATGACACGTCAACAAAACGATCTCCTTCCTACTTTGAACATGTTGATGCATCGTTCCCGGAAATTCATGAGACACCGAAGTCTAAGTGTAGTGGTAACAAAGGAGCCCGTATTTCGAAGCTACCTCGTACACCGCCGATCAAAAAATCACCAATTGTCTACATTGATGAGATGCCACTTTTTATGCACAAATATATCGATAACATCGTTGATGTTGGAGGCGACGACAATTGTGGATATCGGGCCGTTGCGGGTTTGATCGGTAAAGGGGAAAATAATCACACTTTAGTCCGACGGGAACTCATTGCGGAGTTGACTTCGTATCGAGACATCTACAGCCGACTATATGAAAATCAAGAAAAGTTTGCAAAAATTCATGATGCACTTGTTCCATCACTTACCGGTATCGCTCCGGTTTCGAAGTGGATGTCATTCCCCGATATGGGTCATCTAATAGCAAGTGCGTATGATATGGTGTGTATCGATTTGACGAGGTTTGGACTAAGTGAGACTTTCTTTCCACTTCATAGTCGACCGCCGTTGGACGCGTCGGGCCGCATCATATGCATCGGGTATCTACGATCGTGGCACTTCGTTCAAGTGTTTTTGAAACCGGGTTGTCCTATACCGGCTACTTCTTGTCAATGGACGGCACATCGTTCAAATGAGGCGGAGACTTGGCCGGATCCGTTCGTTTCGAGGATGGCGGAGTTTGAAGAAATGATGAGCAAAGAGCGCGAGCAAAATAGAGAGCGGTCGAAGAACGTGCCTATTTTGGACTTAGGATCCACCGATTGGTTCGGTGAATTTTAGTTCGTTCCGGATCGTTTTTGTTTGTAACGATCATTTTTTGTATGTATTGTTGTTTATCATGTAAAATCGGACCGATTCAATACATATATAATATAAGTATGTTTTATGTTGTCATTGCCTATTTTATGCCTATTTTGTATGCTTTTGGTATTGTTTACACAAAACAGAATGCAATGCACAAAATGCAAAATTCACCTCTGTTTCTGCATAATTCGGAAATGAACTTCCGAAATATACATGTCTGGAGCCTATTTTCGGAAGTTCGTTTCCGAAATGTCCCCTGAGGTAGGATAAGGTTTGTTGGGCCATCAATGCTCCAATAAGTCTATAAATACTACACACTCTTCTTCATCCTCTTCACACCACAAAACACAAATGACACAAACCTACCCCCACCTAGCATTCGTCTACTTTGAAACCGGCTACCCGATGCCGTTCCAATTTCGCTTCTCACGCGACACGCCGTTTGGGGAATTGATACCGTCGCTCAACACGCTTTTGCGCTATCCCGAGAATCGAAAGGTTGTCAAGCTCGAGTACCGCTCGCCATCGCTTAACGACGAGGGAGGCATTAAGTTCACACCTTTTGAGATCAAGAACGACGAAGATTTAGCGGTTATGTGGACAACGTTCTACCGATTTTCTTCGAAAGGCCCGATCGAGTTGGAAGCCAAACTTCAAAGATCGGCGGACGACGTTATCAAAATGTTGACTCATCCCCACCTACCCGTGTTCAACAATATGTAACTTTAATTTTCAGTAATATTATCGTTGTAATCTTCACCCGATTAAATAAAGCGAATCGTTGTTGTTTTTCATTTTTCTTCTGTCCAGACATAAATTCGGAGGTTCATTTCCGAATTCCATCATGGGGGTGCGTTCGGAGATGAACTTCCGAAACACCACATTTTCTGAAAATGTAACTTTATTTCGGAGATGCATCTCCGAAACCAATATTTTTTATTAAAAAAAACACGTTTTCGAAAGTTCATTTCCGAAAACACCTTTTTTTCAAAAAAAAGTACCGTTTCGGAAATGAACTTCCGAAACAAGGGGTAATGTGGTAAATTCACCAGGGGTGAGCAAGAAGGTTAGGAGTGGGTGAAGAAATTCTCTAAATTTATGATAGGTCATAGTCAAACATAGGCTTTAAAATTTTTAGCAGCCCAGATTTGAGCTTGACAAAGTTTAATTCGGCCCGGCCTATTTTAACCCCTAGTTATAGGTTAAAAAAATAACATTATTTTTATATTTTAAAAAATATATTATTTATGACTTCTTTCTTAAATAGTAAAAAAAAAAATTAAAACTGATTTGTTATAAATTAAAAAAGTAATTTTTATATCTAGTAATTTAAATATTTATTATTAAAAAATTTTAAATTATAAAAACTTATATAATTTTTTAGAAGAAATGTCTTAATTTTTGAGAATATCTCAATACACCCCTTGATTCTTTTAGGCACCTAACAAAATTCTAATTATGCCCCTTAATTTCGAAGTTATACATCAAAAAGCACCTTTTTTTTGCTAAAATTTGTTTCTTTCCAGAGTCTTATCTACGAAAGCGTTAAAAACATAATGAACGTTGGAAAAATTCAAATTAATTCAGTTCAAGAATTTTTTCGTAGATATATCAACGGAAGGTCTTAAAAACACAGTGTTCCGTAAATGTACTTACGAAACATTATGTTATATTTTAAATCAACTACATTTCACTTAAAAACTCCATTTTTATAACAAAATAATTCATCAAAATATAGTACATCAAAGTAGTGTAATTTAAAGACAATGGAATATAGTACACCAAAATAATACATCGTATAAATCATTCAAACAATATCATATACATAATCAAAATAAAGTACATCGACGTAATTAAAATACAGTTATCAAAATAATTAGCACGATCACTACTGTGTGCGTTGGACAACATCCTCCTCCTCTCCTCTGCCTATGACCCCGCCTCTGCATCCACAATGTCGTCTGCTGGATACTCTGTCAATACCGTCAAGTGCCCTACCTATCCTGGTACGATGTCTACGGTACAAAAATGCCCCATATGCCACCCTCATAATATAATCGAGTATATACTTGTGATCAAACTCCTCAAGGAAAAAACCACCAGCAATGCTTGCCCGCGCCATATCAAGTATCTCACGACAGCGAGGAAGAACATCCCCAGTCTGGTCCAACTAAGATTGATGAGTCTGCAAGATCTCCTGATGGGCTAGTCTGGGCAGTGATCCCGCTGCAGTGGGGATTGTTGCACCCCAAATTTGCCCATTTATTTATATCCAATTGGCTTTCATATCACATTCATGTACATACCGCATGTAGGTCATTCATCTAACACATTCATCCATATCACAGTTACTGCTCAAGAAAATTGACAAAAAGAGGCCGAGGTTGGGGAAATTCTTGGTTAAGAAGAATCAGATCTGAGGCCTTATTGAAGAGGATCATCTCCATTGGCATACTCCTAAAATCAGGGTTTCATTCTCTCCGAGTCAAAGCTCTGGTTAAAAGATACAAATTGCAGGTTCATCAGGGCTTTCAGATTAGGGTTTTTGACCAAATTCAACCCTGTTGACTTTCTGTTCAGGATTTAATCAGGAGATGTTTGTGGACGTGAGATATGGCTGTCTTGAAGAAATATCATTCACTGGAGTTTATTTGGTTGGAAGTTGATTGAGAATTGGTTCCGAAACGGATTAATCGGGAAATTCATCTGAAATCAGAAAAATCAGAAAATGTTGACTTTTTGGTCAAAGTCAAAGGCCAAATGTTGACTTTTGGTGGAAAATCGGTCAAAGAAAGTCAAAGAAATAAATAAAATCAGGAAAATAATCAAGGTTGCCACTTATGGAAGTTAGTTGAAAGGTGAAGTTACCAAAAATAGAAGGGAGAAATACTTAGAAAAATATTTGAGGATTTGAAAATAGTCAAGCAGCTGACTTTGAGCCTAATTTACACGTGGATACAAGCCTCAAATCAAAACAAGCTCAACACCAAAAATATCCATCTCATGGCCCTCTACAATGTTGTAGTTGGGAGTTTTTTCATATGACATATGGATTGAGAGTTATTGAAGGGAGAAGTTGGCAAAATCTCACTGTATACGAAGCAAAAAGCTGGGCAAGTTTTCTGGGCAGCAGTAGGCAATTGATTAAGCACATGGCGTGCCACTTTCAAGATGAGTTCTAGAGAGTTATAAGCATTTCATGAATTCAAGTTTGGTATCAAAATACTCTTCTCCATGTCCTTCATCCAATAAACTAAGGACCTTGGGTTTTTGTTAAGTGGTTGTCAAGATAAATGGTCTTAAAGTCATAACCTTGCCAAGATACTCATGACCAAAGATAAGGGCCAGGATCCAAGTCATACGCGAGCATTTCTTCAAACAGGTGGCACGTTAGATGTGAGGTCAATTTTAGAGAATTGTGGATAACTCTTTGAATTATTACCAATGCCAAGCTATTCCATCCCATAACCTCTTTTCAATCGTCCAAGATTCATGGAAATTGATGACCTATTGCATAAGATACGAAGCTCCTAAGTCACTTGTCGAGAAAGATGAATGTTGACCTAAGCACAAGCCAATATCCTGGGCATGCGTGCGTGAACCCTACAAAGTTGCATGGTATCATGTTTTAAGCAATCTTGTATGAGCTACAAGTGTTTCCACCTTACAGTTTCAACACGAGTCTTGTTCATTTCCAGGTCCTTTACGACGCCGAAGTAAAATCGAAACAAATGGTGAATGGTAGTGGGAGGTCTTGGCATGAAAAGTGAGGGCATTGACTGTTCGTTGCAAGCAAGTATACCAATATAAAAAAACTTAAGTCATGCATGCAGTAAGATTCAAGGCAGAACTAGCAGCATTTTTAATAGCCATCACTATCATTACTTCATTAAACCATGCCATTCATGCAAGAATAAAAGAGAGGGCAAACTTTGCTATTAGAGGAAACACTTGTTCACTAAGTTTAGGGAAGAAAATATTACACTGCGAAGCTGCACACCATAATCACGATACACACTCACCCCTCACTATAAAAACTCTCTCCCTTCACTCTTTTTGGGGATCTTTTTTCTCTAACTTTCTCACTCTCTCATTCTCGTTTTTTTCCCTCTCTTGTTCTCTCATCATCTTCCCCATAACCGTTTTTCTAACCTCCATGGCCAACTCTCAACAACTCTCAAATCTCCATCACCATTATTGAGCCACACATGGAAGCATCACCATCAATCACTCCTAGATCATCCATCTACCACTGCTATAGCACCGTCATCATCATCATCGTCATGGCTTCATCATCACTCTTCTGAAGCGAAACTTCATTTCCATAGAGCTACAAGAACCTTGAGTTTATTTCTCAAGGTTTAGAATCAAGAATACGAGCAGCTCACGTTCTCTCTGCAAGGAAATTCTAGCATTCTCTTGGCTTTGGTTCAAAGATCTTTCAAGTAAGTGATTCTTTCCATGGCATTAGAAGCATGTATAGGCCTGGAACCCGTCATCAGGGATTGGGTTAGGAATTAGACCACCATGTTTGCAAGTGTTTGCTGCATTTGTATGAGATTTAAGAATCCATTGAAATCGATTTCGTTTTCCCCATGATAATGATCATTCGAATGCTTGAACCACGTTTTTGAACCCAACGATTGATTGTAGGTACATTGACATGTTTAGGATGGTTTTTAGAGAAAGTTGTTGTTAGTTAGGTGTCATACCCCAAAATTTGCCCATGCTATTTTTCACACACAAAACCAAATCAAAAGACAAAGCTCCAAAACACAGTCTCCCACACAGAAGTTCTAAATTAGGGTTTGACTAATTCAAGAGAAAATCATTGAATCAATGGATCAAGGTGGTTCCATAAGGTCACTAACATCCCAAAGCATCTCCATATAAAGTTTCAAGTCAAACAGAACAAATTTGGTTCTTCAAATCTTGATTAGGTCAACAGTCGACTCTCAAGGGCAAAACAATCATTTCAGGTCAAAATACAGTCAAAGTTCAAGATACTTGGTCAACAATATCCTCATAACCCTAAAATCATCATTTGATCAAGGATTGATCATGATGATGCAAGGAAAGATCAGGAAAGTCAAAAGTCAAAGGTTACTATTTTGGGCATGAACTGAAAAAGTCAACCAAACTTTGAAAATTCACCAAATATTCATACTTCATCAGAAGAATTCCCACCAAAGCTCATTTTGAAGGGAATTCATCCCTCTGTTCAATGGTTCAAGAATCAGAGCTCATAGGTCAATGGTTTAAGAGATATGGCTTCATACATTATAGGTCCTTTTCAAAAGTCAACCGAAAGACACTTTTTTCAAAAGGACATAAAATGAGAATGGAAAATAATTTTGATATGAGACCTAAAACATTGGTTAGAGGACTCCTCAAGGTTTCTAAAAAGTCTTAGAACACTTTCATACCTCAAAAAAATTGAGAGAGATAGACCTTCCTGAAGTTGAGCTATTTTGGAAGGAAAAATGTGAAAGAATTTGAATAATTTTGCAAATGGGCCTAAGTTATTTTGGTTCAATATTGATCCACAAGTCCATAAGAGTCTCCAGACGAACTCCCATAATTATTTGATTTTTATTCTATTTTTTTGGATTTTTTATTCATTTAAAATATAATTTAAACCAAATAATTATGAGAAAATACAAAAGATGTGATTTACTATTATTTCCAATCATCATTAACCATCAAAATATGCAATATTCATCATGAAATTCGTGCAAAGACAAATTGGTAGGAGAAAGATTGAATTTGGCCAAATTTGGAAATCTTACAAATCAAATTTTCCAAAATTTTAAAACCAAGATTCAAGGAAGATTTGATCCAAATTTGTTACCCTAATCACTCTCCTATAAGTACTAAACGAGTCCAGATGGCAAGGGTTACAAGTTGGCTGCAGAAAGAACCCTACTCAAGCTTCAAAGTCCATCAAAATCCCAAACTCGGATTCTGCGTTAGAGGGCAATTCAAAACTTCCAATCGATCTCAAAACGTTCCTTGGGAGTTTCTGAAGCTTTTCCAATCATTGCACGCAAGCCAAACGACTGGAATCAGTCCCAAATCGCCACGGTTTGTATAAACTTAAAACTGTTCGATTACGCTCAATCATGCATCATTAACTGTTTTTGTTTGCATATATATGTTTTATGTGGTGTGTTAATGAATTCTGGAAAGTTAATTGCGTTATTATGTTGTTCTGAAAGAGATGCCATGTTAGGGTTTTTCAAGGTTTTTTAGGGCTTTTGGGAACAGGCATTTTTTGACCAAATTGATGCCATAGACAGGATCGCGAGACTCATACGAATGCAATGAGACTATCGCGAAAAATTTCTGTGCGTGTTTGGTCTTGTTCGCTATTTTTGCAGGTGGCCTTTTGCAACGCTCCATGAAAAAGGCGCTATAAAAAGTGTGACTGCAAAATTCTGGAGGTAGGGGGGACGATGAGGTGGCGCGTCCCGATTGGCGCAATTCAAACAAATTTGCGCGCGCTTTGGGGATGGCTCTCAAGAGGATCACGTGCGATATGACGCACGCCTTACCATGCACCCTCAGCATCACAGCCATCCGTTTGATTCACTGCTCAATCCAACGCCACGCCAGCTGTAGACACACCATACTCCGTACACGCGCACCTCACGTGATCAAGAGTTAAGTTTTTTTCAATTTTTTTTATTTTAAATTACACAGCCGGTTATTTATATTAATATATATATATTTTTTTGTTTTTTTTTTCTCTTTTTAAAACTATACACATATTTTTTTTAATAAATCTTTTTTCATATATAATAATAATAATATTTAATTATTAATATCTATTATTTGTTTATTCATCTATTTATTGATTTAATTAAATATGTTCAAAAATTCGTATTTATTTTATTTTAATCCCAAAAAGTTCCTAAAAATTATTTTTACCCTCGATTTTATTTCCTTATCCCGACTTAATTAATTAGGTCGAGAGACCAATAATTAATTAAGTCATTTATTTTGATTTATGCCCTAATCAGGGTTTAGGATGAGCATGCCCTACATTGATTTTATTTTCTTTTCTATGCATCATCAGGGTTAGCAACATGATTCTCCCGAAGGCGCGCCTTCCACAAACTTCAAAGTTAAGTAATTTAATTTCATTTAATTTAAATTATATCTAAATTATTTTGATATTAGGGTTCGCTTTGCGTTCACCCTCTCTTTCTGCCTTGCCTTTCAGGGTCAACCCCAAAAGCAACTTCCGGCTCTAACCATATCAGATCAAATCCAAATCAAAGCTAAGTATTATTTATTATTCATTATTAATTTACTTATCTTTTATTTTATTGGGGTTAACCCTAATTGTTCCCGAACCGATAATGCACTCACCCTCTTTTGGTTTGCCATTTTTCTTTCTTTCAGGGATTGTCAAATGCCAAAGCTACGTCATTGGTAACCCTAAACCTCATTTTATTTTATGCTTTTTTATTATTAGTACTTGTGTCAAACCCTGATAAGGGATCCGCTGGTTACAATTTCCCGCCCCTTTTATTGCTTTATATTATTATATATTGCGTGGTTAGTAATCTTAGGGAGTGCAAGCCTTAAACTGAATTAGAATAACTAATTATAAGATAAATAACTGAACTGAACCACGTGATTGATGCACACACGCACGCTTTTTGGGTAACCCTCTCTGTTGCCTGTTGCCTTGTTGCCTGTTGCCTTTGTGTTTTTGCAGAATAAGCCGCGTCCCTCGAATTCGAGGATACCTCAGCCATGTTGCCTCGATAAAAAGGTCACGACCCTAATGATGCTGCCTTCGGTACACAAATGACCTCGACCCTCGGAAGTTGCCCACGAAAAAAGGCTGAGGTATCTTCTGGCTGCCTACGAAATGGCTTATTCTGATCCTTGCCTTAGACTACCTGCCCTTCTATGGCATGGGACAGTCTTATGGCTAAGGATGCTTCGATGACCCTTCAACCTCCAAACGAAAGGCTTCCTGCCCTCTTATGGCAAGGATAGACCCTTTCATTCTAAAAGGCTAAAAAGAGACCTATCATCTGGTAATTGCCCCTAATTGCCTTGCAATGCTCAAACCTTTTTATTATATTCTTTCTCATAATTTTTCAAAAGGGCAACGCTTATTCACAAGCTAAAGTCCCTATCTCTTTCATCTACATTTTCTAAACAAACGAGCAAGCAAAGCAATTAAGAGCCCATGGAAAACCATGGATGCAAAGGGTGCCTTACACCTTCCCTTTGCATAAATTACCCCCCGAACTCAGTTTTCTTAAAAGGTTTTTTTCTGTTTCTTTTTGCCTTTCTGAATTTGTTTGGATAAAATAAAAGTCGGTGGCGACTCTTGCTTACCGCGACATTTCGATATAAAAGTCAGTTCACCGTATTACAGAACTGGCGACTCAGCTGGGGAAAATTTTTGATAAAAGAGGGGTTACCTTAAAAGTTTAGGATTCATTTAAATGTCTTCTATTGTTTGCTTTGTTTGATTTAATTTTGCAGGGCTGTTTTGGGTATTCTGTTGTGTGAAAGATCCTAACCCGGATCTGAGTACCTTAGGTATGTGGCATGAGATCAGGGAGACTGTACGACATGTATCGTTATGGTTGAACTGGTGGCCACCGTTAGTGCGACGCTTTGGTTTTTCCTGATGGCCCTTGAATTTGATCGAGGAGACATTTGGCTACCACGTGGTGTCATGAGCACTAATTCGCCTTTAGAACCTTAGTTGAACTTGACTTTGGCTTATAAGAAGTAGCGAGATGGCTGGCTTCGGATTCCTGACTGAAGCCGGTTGATACTCGATGCTACACTCATTGAGATTGGACTCAAGGGATGCTTTTGGCTGGCCGATTGAGTGCTATGTTGAGACAATGCCCACGAGAAAGATCAGGGATATGAGCACCATAGAACCTGGTTACTTTTTAGGACAGGATGAACCAACTAAACAAAAGGAAGAAGGGTACATACCTCTGGACCACGTGCAAGCCTAACCATAAGGCAAAACTGTGTGACTTGTGTGACTTGTGTGACTTGTTGGTGTTTGCTACTAACCTTCGTTTCCTTGCAGGTTTTGTTAAAAGGACTTGTTTGTCCTTACTACCCCACGCTATGCCTAATGAACTGCATTTGCATAACTTCATGACATCATGACATCATAAGCATAACATGATTTAACTGACCCTTTCAAGGATCTTAGGGATTTAGGGCGCACTATTTCAGGTGCTCCTATCAAGGACTGAATTCCTAATCAAGGGGCAAGAGGATTTATTTTCCTCTGGCCACACACCTTCCAATTCAAAGACTCAGTACCTAGCAAGGGGCAAGAGGATTCACTTTCCTCTGGCCATGTATCTTCAAATTCAGAAGTATCCCGAATCAGAGGCGATGACCCACTCGATATGGTGAGCTTGATTCTCAAAGAAGGATGTTCAAAGACAAGAGTCAGAATTCTTCAAACAAATATGCGACCAAATCACTTTCCGATGTTGCTAACTAAATTCCTTAAAGATCCTTGAAAACATTTCATTTGCATTCATGACATTGCATATTTCTAACTTTGTTTTCAGGTTCCGCCTCGACAATCATTCCTCTCAGATATAATCGAGCTGGAGATTCATTCTGACAAGCCTTTTTACATTCCAAAACTTCATCAAATAAACGACTCTAACGAACAAGCATTCTCTATCAGATATGGTCTAAATGTATGACCCGTTCCGGTATTTCTCAATCAGATATGGTCTAAATGTATGACCCGTTCCGGTATCTTCAGTCAGATATGGTCTAATGTATGACTCGTTCTGACACCCTCAACAGATATGGTCTAATGTACGACTCGTTCTGCTATTCCTCTTCAGATATGGTCTAATGTATGGCTCGTTCTGATATTCCTATTCAAATATGGTCTAATGAATGACTCGTTCTGACATCCTTCAATATATATGATCTATTCGCCCTGAGGTCCTCTATCACATATGGTCTAATGTATGACCCGTTCCTCTCATCACGAACAATGCTGTGCACAATCTGAAAGGTCGCAATGGACACAGCCAATCTGTGGGGACAATTCTGATCTCTACACCAATTCCACAACAAAGACGTAAACCATATGTACCTAAGAGTCAACTCACCAAGATCAAAATGTCGTCGGCTCAAGCATTACAACATTTGTTGAAGATCGAATTGATTACTCTGAGGGACCCTCCTAAGAATTTTAACACCTCCACTCCTAGCTATAAGCTCAATGCGAGGTACGCGTACCATTCCAACATTCCTGGACATTACACAAACAATTGCTAGACATCGGAGAATAAGATTCAAGATCTGATTGATGACGGGGAAATCAAATTCAACCCTCCTGAAAACTCCTGTGGTGATCACCGCTCCTATGCCTAGTCATGACAAGACTGATTGACGTCTAGACGGACAGACTTTTGGATCATTAGATCTACTTTCATCTGCATGTTTCTTTTCTGTTTGTTTAAACATTCGACTTATGATAGACATTATTTGTTTTAATAATCATCATCAGTGCATTGCATATGTCTGTCTTGAACAAATTATTTCGCTATCACTCATTTTAAATTGCGTTTTTACTTTGCATATGTTTTGTGATATTCAACTCCTGCTAAGCTGTAAGCCTTTTGAAGGAGGATGACGAAAACGATACCGCAACCTCACACAGTATGCTTTTGAGCGGACTATGCTGATGATGTACAGGCATTGTTTCAATTCCTAAACAGTGGAGATATAAGGATGTTAATCCCTCGTCAACCCCGTTGAGCCTAAGAAGTAGAAGATTTTCTTGTATTAATTAAAACCCTTGATCATAACCTGGGGCAAGGTAGTTTTCAGTTAATTTGGCTGTGCATTCTATTTTAAGAGAATCATTTAGTACACCTTTCAACAAAGTTCCAATCACAAGCATTCATCCGTACACATTAGAGAAGTGTTGGAAATGTCAATCAAAAGTCAATGATGGTTTATCAATCATTAAGCAAGGCAGTCAATATCTTTCAAAAGAAGAAAAAAATGAAAAAACATATATACAAAGAAAAGCCTGCTAAGTCAAAAATCAAAAAAATGACTTAGGCAAAAATCAAGGCATCCCGCTGACTGTAAGCTCAAAATAGACAGTTCAGGCAAAAGTTAGGGATATCAAAAAGATGAATAAAGAGAAGTCAATAAATTCCTGAACAACACAATGTTGTGACTATCAAAAGGAAGAAGTGACTGCCATCTCAAAAACTCTCTTTGCTTATGAACCATCATCATTATCAAAGGTGCAAATTCAAAAGTCTCTTGGAACCTGAATGCATAAGTTGAATTAACTGAGCTTAGGATTGAAGATCATCACGAAGAAGGGTGGGTACAATTAAATGTTGAGCCTTTATCCTTTGTTTCTTAAACCGTGAACCAAGCCACGTTACAACCCTTGAAAGTCCTAACTGAAGCATGGTTAGTTCGAAAGCATATTGTCACCAAAAGGTATCCCGACTCCTTTAGGTTTACTACAAATGCTGAGTTGATATTTTGTTTTTACAAAACATCACGCTGTTACAAACATCACGTTTTTATAAACATCATGCTTTTACATCTCCTGTTTTGCTGTTTTCCAAAAACTCAAGACAAACATATGCATTGCATCTCACGAATACATTATTAAACATATCTTGCTACATAATTTCAAATGTTAGCATCAGAAAGAACTTGCACAGAGTACAACTAATGACTGAAAGTTATCCCGACAAAACAAAATTACTCCAAGAAGCTATGTCTCTTACGTATACAAGGGGCATGACGCGTTTGGCCCAATCAATCTGAGGCAATCAAGTCGAGATTCCGAGACTCTCTCATGGATGGTCGAACAATCAGGGGCATGCATCCAAGCATATCTAAAGCTACTCCCCAATCAACGCGAGACATTGTCATGAGCCTATGATTACTGGGGGCATATTGCCCATAGTGTACATCTCACAAAGACCTCGTAAGGCAAATCTTTCCAAAGTTCCTGTTAACTGGGGCAAATCTACGCAAGTCCAAATTCAACATCTTGATCAATACTCCATGGCGTGTCCTGAACCAAATAGTAAGTTACTATGATACTGGGGGCAACTTTCAAGACACCCATGTCTCCCCACTGAGCCAGGTTCACAAAACCACCTCCCCGCAGAGTAATCATTAAGAAGACATCTTTAAACATTCTCGTCTCAACAAAGACAGGGCTCCCCAACAGGGCTTACATCTTCAACACTACCAGTCATCCAACATGTCGCTCTTCTACAACATGGTTTATCAATATCTCTAAATTAGGGAACATCAAGTCACTGATCATCTCCAAGCAGAAATCATAAATTCCCAGCTGAGCATCTTCAAGACAAGATCAGACAGTACAATTACAAGGGCATAAAGATCTACTTTCTTAATCAAAGACAACATAAATCATATTCACATATCATATGTCATAAACATATTCATACACTGCATACATTACCTCATAATGAACTCATACATAACATGCAAAAGCTCTCATTTATTTTGAGGGATTCATTACATAACCCATGCATCATGACATTGCATAAAGATTAACCTTACCTTTTTCAGAATACAGGTACCGACAAATGAACGAAATCTCCAACTTTCCAAGATCTAATTCAGCTACTACGAATGGTACTGACACGATCAACGCTCGAAGATCTAATTCATTTACCACGAACGGTAATGACACGATCACTTTCAAAGTCTAATTCAGCTACTACGAACAGTACTGACACAACAAAAGATCTAATTCGGTTACTACGAACGGTACTGACACGGTCAACTCTCAGAGATCTAATTCTATCATCACGAACGGTGTAGACACGATCACTGACCTTCTCAGTCTAATTCAGCTACTACGAACAGTACTGACACGACAAAAGATCTAATTCGGTTACTACGAACGGTACTGACACGATCAAATTTCAGAGGTCTAATTCTATCATCACGAACGGTGTAGACACGATCACTGGCGTCCACGATCTAATTCAGTTACTACGAACGGTGCTGACACGACAAGAGAGTCTAATTCTATCATCACGAACGATGTAGACACGATTATCTCTCCAAAAGATCTAATTCATTTACTACGAACGGTAATGACACGATCAACGCGCAAACGACATCTTCTCAGACTTCAACTACCAGATGGCATCCGCAAGCCCATCTCCGATAAAAGTCCCTATTTCAAATGGGGCAAATTTCTTGGTATTCTTATGTTCAATCATCTTCCACCTTCAGATACCGACCGGCGCGCAGACCACTCTACATCTTCAGGTTTAAGATAATTGAACAGGGGCAGCTGTCATACCCCAAAATTTGCCCATGCTATTTTTCACACACAAAACCAAATCAAAAGACAAAGCTCCAAAACACAGTCTCCCACACAGAAGTTCTAAATTAGGGTTTGACTAATTCAAGAGAAAATCATTGAATCAATGGCTCAAGGTGGTTCCATAAGGTCACTAACATCCCAAAGCATCTCCATATAAAGTTTCAAGTCAAACAGAACAAATTTGGTTCTTCAAATCTTGATTAGGTCAACAGTCGACTCTCAAGGGCAAAACAATCATTTCAGGTCAAAATACAGTCAAAGTTCAAGATACTTGGTCAACAATATCCTCATAACCCTAAAATCATCATTTGATCAAGGATTGATCATGATGATGCAAGGAAAGATCAGGAAAGTCAAAAGTCAAAGGTTACTATTTTGGGCATGAACTGAAAAAGTCAACCAAACTTTGAAAATTCACCAAATATTCATACTTCATCAGAAGAATTCCCACCAAAGCTCATTTTGAAGGGAATTCATCCCTCTGTTCAATGGTTCAAGAATCAGAGCTCATAGGTCAATGGTTTAAGAGATATGGCTTCATACATTATAGGTCCTTTTCAAAAGTCAACCGAAAGACACTTTTTTCAAAAGGACATAAAATGAGAATGGAAAATAATTTTGATATGAGACCAAAGACATTGGTTAGAGGACTCCTCAAGGTTTCTAAAAAGTCTTAGAACACTTTCATACCTCAAAAAAATTGAGAGAGATAGACCTTCCTGAAGTTGAGCTATTTTGGAAGGAAAAATGTGAAAGAATTTGAATAATTTTGCAAATGGGCCTAAGTTATTTTGGTTCAATATTGATCCACAAGTCCATAAGAGTCTCCAAACGAACTCCCATAATTATTTGATTTTTATTCTATTTTTTTGGATTTTTTATTCATTTAAAATATAATTTAAACCAAATAATTATGAGAAAATACAAAAGATGTGATTTACTATTATTTCCAATCATCATTAACCATCAAAATATGCAATATTCATCATGAAATTCGTGCAAAGACAAATTTGGAAATCTTACAAATCAAATTTTCCAAAATTGTAAAACCAAGATTCAAGGAAGATTTGATCCAAATTTGTTACCCTAATCACTCTCCTATAAGTACTAAACGAGTCCAGATGGCAAGGGTTACAAGTTGGCTGCAGAAAGAACCCTACTCAAGCTTCAAAGTCCATCAAAATCCCAAACTCGGATTCTGCGTTAGAGGGCAATTCAAAACTTCCAATCGATCTCAAAACGTTCCTTGGGAGTTTCTGAAGCTTTTCCAATCATTGCACGCAAGCCAAACGACTGGAATCAGTCCCAAATCGCCACGGTTTGTATAAACTTAAAACTGTTCGATTACGCTCAATCATGCATCATTAACTGTTTTTGTTTGCATATATATGTTTTATGTGGTGTGTTAATGAATTCTGGAAAGTTAATTGCGTTATTATGTTGTTCTGAAAGAGATGCCATGTTAGGGTTTTTCAAGGTTTTTTAGGGCTTTTGGGAACAGGCATTTTTTGACCAAATTGATGCCATAGACAGGATCGCGAGACTCATACGAATGCAATGAGACTATCGCGAAAAATTTCTGTGCGTGTTTGGTCTTGTTCGCTATTTTTGCAGGTGGCCTTTTGCAACGCTCCATGAAAAAGGCGCTATAAAAAGTGTGACTGCAAAATTCTGGAGGTAGGGGATGATGAGGTGGCGCGTCCCGATTGGCGCAATTCAAACAAATTTGCGCGCGCTTTGGGGATGGCTCTCAAGAGGATCACGTGCGATATGAAGCACGCCTTACCATGCACCCTCAGCATCACAGCCATCCGTTTGATTCACTGCTCAATCCAACGCCACGCCAGCTGTAGACACACCATACTCCGTACACGCGCACCTCACGTAATCAAGAGTTAAGTTTTTTTCAATTTTTTTTTATTTTAAATTACACAGCCGGTTATTTATATTAATATATATATATATTTTTGTTTTTTTTTCTCTTTTTAAAACTATACACATATTTTTTTTAATAAATCTTTTTTCATATATAATAATAATAATATTTAATTATTAATATCTATTATTTGTTTATTCATCTATTTATTGATTTAATTAAATATGTTCAAAAATTCGTATTTATTTTATTTTAATTCCAAAAAGTTCCTAAAAATTATTTTTACCCTCGATTTTATTTCCTTATCCCGACTTAATTAATTAGGTCGAGAGACCAATAATTAATTAAGTCATTTATTTTGATTTATGCCCTAATCAGGGTTTAGGATGAGCATGCCCTACATTGATTTTATTTTCTTTTCTATGCATCATCAGGGTTAGCAACATGATTCTCCCGAAGGCGCGCCTTCCACAAACTTCAAAGTTAAGTAATTTAATTTCATTTAATTTAAATTATATCTAAATCATTTTGATATTAGGGTTCGCTTTGCGTTCACCCTCTCTTTCTGCCTTGCCTTTCAGGGTCAACCCCAAAAGCAACTTCCGACTCTAACCATATCAGATCAAATCCAAATCAAAGCTAAGTATTATTTATTATTCATTATTAATTTACTTATCTTTTATTTTATTGGGGTTAACCCTAATTGTTCCCGAACCGATAATGCACTCACCCTCTTTTGGTTTGCCATTTTTCTTTCTTTCAGGGATTGTCAAATGCCAAAGCTACGTCATTGGTAACCCTAAACCTCATTTTATTTTATGCTTTTTTATTATTATTACTTGTGTCAAACCCTGATAAGGGATCCGCTGGTTACAATTTCCCGCCCCTTTTATTGCTTTATATTATTATATATTGCGTGGTTAGTAATCTTAGGGAGTGCAAGCCTTAAACTGAATTAGAATAACTAATTATAAGATAAATAACTGAACTGAACCACGTGATTGATGCACACACGCACGCTTTTTTGGGTAACCCTCTCTGTTGCCTGTTGCCTTGTTGCCTGTTGCCTTTGTGTTTTTGCAGAATAAGCCGCGTCCCTCGAATTCGAGGATACCTCAGCCATGTTGCCTCGATAAAAAGGTCACGACCCTAATGATGCTGCCTTCGGTACACAAATGACCTCGACCCTCGGAAGTTGCCCACGAAAAAAGGCTGAGGTATCTTCTGGCTGCCTACGAAATGGCTTATTCTGATCCTTGCCTTAGACTACCTGCCCTTCTATGGCATGGGACAGTCTTATGGCAAAGGATGCTTCGATGACCCTTCAACCTCCAAACGAAAGGCTTCCTGCCCTCTTATGGCAAGGATAGACCCTTTCATTCTGAAAGGCTAAAAAGAGACCTATCATCTGAGTTTAAGGTAATTGCCCCTAATTGCCTTGCAATGCTCAAACCTTTTTATTATATTCTTTCTCATAATTTTTCAAAAGGGCAACGCTTATTCACAAGCTAAAGTCCCTATCTCTTTCATCTACATTTTCTAAACAAACGAGCAAGCAAAGCAATTAAGAGCCCATGGAAAACCATGGATGCAAAGGGTGCCTTACACCTTCCCTTTGCATAAATTACCCCCCGAACTCAGTTTTCTTAAAAGGTTTTTTTCTGTTTCTTTTTGCCTTTCTGAATTTGTTTGGATAAAATAAAAGTCGGTGGCGACTCTTGCTTACCGCGACATTTCGATATAAAAGTCAGTTCACCGTATTACATTAGGGTTTTTAAAACGTCCACGGTTTGGAAGATAGAGGGAGAGTTAGGAGGAATAGGGCCCGGATCTGAATTCAGGGCGGAAAATCGAGTCAGGCAGTACAGGTCTTGTAGTTTTCTGGGCACATTTTTTGATCTCCGCCGCGGGAGCCGCCGGAGAAGACGATCGGAGGTCTCTCCGGCGCCGGCACTTGTTTGTTAGCTTGTCCCCTTCCGCCAGCTTTCGTGGCGGACTGTCGTTGGCCTGCTTCCTTTGCTTTTGGCCATTTTGTTTTATTCCAATCATTTAAGTGTTGATGTGGCGCTACGTGATTAGCTGGTGTTTTCCTTTTGTCCTATTATACTTAAAATGCCATTGCCCAATTGATTTTTGTTCCATCACATATTGTCACGTTACACCTTAGTAAGATCATAGTAATAATAGTATATAACAAAGATGCTTATAAAAATATAAAGAGGGGATGCAATATTCAATCTGGGATTTGTTTTTTAGTTTTGGGCCTTACGATATTTTGCTTTCTGCACACCCCAATAGCAGGCCCAGATGCGCCTCTCACATGAGTTCAGTTCACTTGCTTTTGCTAGTTCACCCCCAGTTCTAGGCAGATTTAGATTTTGTTTTCAATATTGTTTCTCCCATAACTTTTGACTCATTGACCAGTTTTCCTTCAAATAAAAAATCCATAAAAATATATTTTAGATAGCTTAATGTGTGTAGATAATTGTAATATTTTTCTCAGAATTTTAGGACTTATCTTGGTATTTTTAATGGACTGTTTTCTAAAGTGTAGTCGATTTTGTTTCGGTTTAGATACCTTGTGCATTTAGGCTTGATTGAATAACTTGCAAACTGATTTTTTCCATTCCTTTTTGTGTACATTCAATAGAGATATATAGGATGTCATGTATCAAAGAGGAAGTTCTGATTCTAAATTTTAGTAGGGTTTTTAGAGTAGTTCCTTTAGCGTTCGATTATTGTGCATTTATGTACGTTTGTTGTTTGTTTTTGCCCGTAAATGATGATGCAATTGTACAATGCTTTTAATACTTTTTGAGGACATTCCTAGGTTTGTTTAAGAGGTTTTAGGACCTGGAATTAGATTTTTAAATCGTGTCTTCTTATTTTGCTCAAATTTCCTTTCTTACGTGTAAATGACTTGCTTTTAGTTAGCGATTGTATCATAACTTGTCCAAATGACCTATAATTTTGTATGAGACTACTTGACATGATTTTATGGTTGTTTAGACACCTCTTAGAGGTTATTAACTACTGATTTCCATCATTTGATCACATCTTTCTAACTTCACTCCTAATTTGAATTCTATTAACTGGTTTTGACCTAGTTTGTATAGTTTTGTTAGAACTTTGTTTGTTTCAAGTTAATTGACTAACATAGATTGGTATAAGGTCTTGGACCTATAAATGAACTAATTGCTACTGACTTTAAGCTTTGTTCATGTTTTCATTTGCTTTTTGTTTTGATTAATGGATGTTTGTTCGCTAATTGTTAAGTGACGATTTATGCGATTCTTTGGTAACTCTTTGTGAATATTTTCGTGTAGTGCCATATGGCTTTTGTGTTTGATTTAGGACACTTATTTCCTTGGTTTGCTACTTCCCTAGGGCTCTCTTCTCATCTTGTTGGAGTTGTAACTCCATTCTTTTGCCATGTTCCCTTAGACTCTTCCTTCTTTGTTAAGAGGGATTGAGATAGGTTAGGATAGTTATCCTTAACCTTAGGGCCATTTGTAGAATAGAATAACTTAGATTAGAATAACACTTAGGTTAGAGAAAATAGGTTAGTCCCCCTTGTTCATTCTTTTTCTTTTTCAACTTTAAAACACTAATAAAATAAAGACGCGAATCACATCAAGAAAGTGATAGAGAAATGATTGGGATTCATTCCCTAATCCGTTTCTCAATCACTTAGTGGCATAGAAATGAGTGGGATTCATTCCCTAATCTGTTTCTCGGTCACTACTTAATGGGAGAGAAATGAGTGGGATTCATTCCCTAATCTGTTTCTCAAACATTAATTAATGAGATAGAAATGAGTGGGATTCATTCCCTAATCTGTTTCTCAAACATTAATTAATGAGATAGAAATGAGTGGGATTCATTCCCTAATCTGCTTCTCGATCATTATACATTTTATGTGATTCAAATCGCAAAGTAAATTCCCCTTAAAAAATACTCAACCAAAAACACTTAAAACACTTAATAAAGGCTCGAATTAAAACAAAGTAATGAAGTGGTGCGAAACCTTGTATTGGGTTTTGTTCATCATGTAGTTACAAAAAAAAAACACAAACCCAAGTTCACTCTTTTGCCTTGTTAGGCGCTTAAGAACAAGTTAAGTCCTTTCCAAAATTAGGCGTATAAGTCTCCAAAGGTCGAGCATCGTGGATTGTGACCTTAACCGCTGTTCAACTAAAAAACATAAAACAAATGGAAACTATGGAGCCGAACTACGGTCGCTCTGATTCCTGAAAGGGATACGTAGGCATTGGGTCGCGGGGCCTAAGCGAGCACACTTGTAAATAATTCCTTCTTTTCCCCGTATTTCTTTTGCATTCATTCGCACTTAGTTTTAGACATTAGATACACCCTTTAGATAGAAACAAACATAGGTGGATACCATCGAGTACGATGGGCGTGAGGGGTGCTAGCACCTTCCCCTCGCGTAACCGACTCCCGTGCCCTGTTCTCTGGTCGAAAGACCTCGTTCTTATTCTGAGTTAGGTTTCCTGGTATTCCTTTCCCTTATGGGATAAATATATTAGTGGCGACTCTGATTCCATTTTTCGCGGTAGCGACAGGGATCATGTAGGGGTGTGACACCATGAAGTACCAAGTGATGTACATGTCAGCGCAGCTCCAATCTACCTCTTATCTGGTCGCCCGAGCCTTGTTCGGAAGCATGTGATGCTCAAAGTCCGCAAGGACCTCATCTATCTGCCGACGAGTCATCACGATAGGAGCGGAGATAGAAGGGTGGTGAGGTATCGTCTGACAGTGGCCAAACTGCCGCATCTAGAATATAGTGCGATGTCATCAAATGGAACCGTCTCACGGTGAGCAGCGTAGCAGTCATATCGGATGTCCTCGACCGCCATGCGGTCCAGATAATATTTGTAAGAATCCGACACTTGGTTCCCTTTAAGGGGGAAGATGGCACTAGCATGTGGCATGGCCTCAGTGTAGCCAGCTACCTCTCCCCAGCCAGTGATCATAGGTAAGTGCTGTAATATCCAACCTTGAAATGAAAATAAAAACACGGGGATCAAACATTATCACGAATATAGAATGAACAACTTTGAGAAAAAATAGAAGGATATAAGATTGTTACTACTAAAAGTGAACAACTGTCTGTCACAGTCTTTTCCTTCCACAAGCATCCCTCTCCGAGTCTATAGTAGATGTAAGCCAGCGTTGCTGCTCCCCAATTGTACTCATGGATCCGTGTGGTATCCGAAAAGTACCTCGGGTAAGTGACATCTATATACGAGGAGCTCGTGTCCATAAACAGCTTAGTGCCTATCAAAAATAGGAAATAACATATCAGCACACGTTGTCTGTGTATCTCCACCTCTACTAGGTAACCAGCAGCCTGTTGTGCCACAAGGAGCTCAACATCATATCTCCGCGTCAAGAAGTGAAATCTCACGTGCGTGCCGCGGGTCCTCAGCACCTCCTCAAGCGCATCCTTTGGATCAGCCCCAAGCTCCTCAATCAGAGCCTCCCTCCCTTCCTCCTTCGTCATTCTACCATAACAAAGAAGGGTACCCCGGATTAGTATATATAAGAGGCATGCAATATCGTCCAAAGTGATGTAACCTCGCCATGAGGCAGATGGAATGACGTCTCTTGGTGCCACCTCTCTGCAAATGCCATCAGCATCCCGTTGTGTATAGTGGAGTACCCGATCTGACAGAGGTCCTTCAGCCAAAAAGCTATGAGGACCTCCTGGAACCACGACTCTGTAGGCTGATGCAGAGATAAAATCTTCCACCCGTGGTTGTAGATCTTCTGGGAAGCTCTTTCCTCAAAATTTCCAAAGAAAACGCTGTTAATAACAAACAAAGTTATAAACAATAAATTTCCACTTAGGACAAAAAATTAATAAGTCTAAGAAATTACCTCTCTATTCCAGAGATTAGGGGTGGAAATAGGTCAGGCCGATAACAGGGGCCTACAGGCTAGCCTATATAGGCTCAGGCCAGGCCACAGATTATTTTTAAATAGAAAAGGCCTAGGCTTTTTTATAAGCCTATTTAGTTAAAAAGGCTAGGCATTGGCCTATTTAAATACATATGAATACTTTTTTTATTATCATTATGTTATGTTTTGTACTTTGAATTAAAATACATTAATAAAACTTGGTTATCTTAAAGAACTTGTGAAAATAAGATGAAAACATCTGATGAACACTGTTCTTATAAGTTCTTTTAGTTAGTTAGTCTATTTAAACATTATTTTAATTGCTTATTTACATATGCCTAAAACAAATAGGCTTTTATGTAGGCTAACCAGGCCTTCGGAAAGGCCAGACTCATGCCTAAAAAATAAGCCTACGACAGGCTACAGGCCAGGCTTAGGCTTTGGTTTTTTTGACAGGCCAGGCTTAGGCTTGACAATGCTTAGCTCGGCCCAGCCTATTTCCACCCCTACCAGAGATGTCTGGCTGTATGATCTACATACTCTATCAATTGCGATAAATCTAAAGGACCCCCTAGGATGCCCACAGGCGCCTCAGGCGCATCAGCCTCCTCATGCAACGGGTCAACACCATCAGGAGGTGGCATGGGAGATCCAACATCGACCGGAGGTGGCACATGAGTAGCAGAAGTACCCCGGAGACGTCTGCCAGTGGAGGATGTCTGTGAGGAACCCTCACCATCATCTAAACACATCCCGAATGAAGAAGTAGATGTGGAAGGCCCTTGTCCACTATGCTTCAGGTGAGTCTGCGTCGTGGCCCCATCTGTCACCTCTGTTGGAATGGAGGTGTCAAGTACATCTGCTGGAACGAAAGATCCATCTATCACCTGTGAGACTACCTGCATCCGTGCACGTCGCACGGAGGCATGCTGTGCAATCCTCCCACGTATAAGTCGGTCTGAATGATCGACCATAATGTCTGTATTGTATTACAAATAAAGTTATATTAGATACTTAACTTATAAAAACAAAAGAAAAAACAAAGTGATTTTAGTTCTATAGGTGAAAATATGGAAATATTCCGTAGATTCATGTACGAAAGCACCCAACATTTAAAAAAACTAGGATTGTTCCGCAGCTGCATCTACGGAACTACCTAACGTTTCATTTGTTCCGTAGATGCACCTACGGAACATTCTGAAGCTCCAAAAACACAACAATGGCGTCTGTCACTGTTCCAGTATTCTAAAAACCTATTTTTGGTGGCTTGATTGTCTGTTTTACACATAAAAAATACCTATGTTGTCTTTAAACTGTGTTTCTAAAACTACTTGATGATTTCTACACCTAAAAGTATATTCAAATGAAACTACGGAAAATACTCGAAAATAACTCGAAAACTCAAAAACTTACCAATTAAATTGAGTTTTAAACGAGCTAGAATGTGTTGATCGTTGTTGTTGATGTTCACTGCCGAACTCGAGAGAAAACAATGAAGTTTGATGGAAATTTGATAATTTTAGTGTGAGAGAGATTGAGGGAGTAGAGAAGATGAAAAGACAAGAATGAGGGAGGAGAAGAGTCTGGCGCGAGTTTAACATCAAATTGTTCGTAGATGCATAACTGGTAGTATTCCGTAGATACACCTACAGAACAAATAAACTTTGGCAAAAAAAAGTATTTTCGGAGATACACCTACGAAAGCAGAGGGCATTTTTGACATAGTGCATAAGAAGCTCAGGGGACGGATTAAGAGTTTCTCTAATTTTTTATAGTAAAAAAAATTTATTATTTAAAAAAGTCATAACAAAAAAAGTCTTAGATAAGTTTGTATGAGATTCTATTTTAATAAATTTATTAATTAAAACATCTTTTAAGCAAATTATAAAAAATAATGAAATATTTAATTTATTAGAAACTTTTTTAAGCCAACCAATTTATTATTTAAAACATCTTAGGTACGTGGTTCGATTCCTGCGGGAGGCAAAAATAATATTTTTTGGGCAGTTGGTAAGTGGACCTAGGGGGAGTATTCATTAAGCTGGTGACATGCTCGGTTGGCCGACACGGTTGATGCGTGTAGCAGATATCGGGGTGTTACAGTAAGGATTGCCACACCCTTCTTACTTCGTCTAGGATGGAGGCTTGAAGCCTTCGAGAACAAGTGCTTCCCATATCTTTTCTGAAAGTGGCTAGGCGTCCATCAATTTCATATCTTCTACGGGGGTAGTCTCCTGTTGGCATTATTGGATGTTAAGGACATTCTCCTCCAAGCTCTTATTTTGGCGGCGAAGTTCGTTGACGGCGGCGCACATCTTTGATATGACGTTGGGATCACTGGTATCTCCAATATCCTCCTTTGTGGGAGATTGTGTATTCTTAGCAACCATGCTTAGGAATAGCTAGGTCTATGAGTGGAGGTTTTGGTGAGTATCAAAGTGGTGGTGATAATGGAAGGTATGATTCGGGTTAATTTTATCGGGGCTCCACGGTGGACACTATTGTACATGCTAAAAGTTCAGATGCGAGGCACCCCTATGCAGGTAAGGGTGACCAAAAGCTATAAGGATTCTCTGTGGTTTATAGAAAGCTCACAGTTGTGAGATACCCTACTTGTAAGTATAAGAGTGCGCCTAAGAGGGGGGGGGGGTGAATTAGGTTTTCAAAAATTTAATCAGTTTTATGAGAATACTTCTAATAATTTTTGGTTAAGTGTTTGAAGGTTTTGTAAGGTTCTCCTCTTTTCTTTGGTAATGGTGATGAATGTAATAAAGTGCGGAAAAAATAAAGAACGCAACGATATATACTGGTTCCCCTCACAATCCGAGAGTACTCCAGTCCCCTTTCAAACACGAAAGAGATTTCACTATAGTTAGAATTATTGTACAAGCCTATGCCTACTATCTAACCTATAGGGTGATCAAAGGTTCTTAACACCTTTAAGATCAATCAACACTAATGTGAATGAAGAACAATCCTCTTCAAACACACCACTTACTTCCAACAATCCTGGATAGTAAGGAGATAATTTTCTTTGAATTTTTACAAGAGATTTAGATGAAGTTTGTATAGCACTATCAATCTTGGATTGATCTTCTTCTTCAAATAAACAATTCTCAAACTGAATATAAGTGTTCACAATAATGTATGCATGAAACTTTGAATGAATTCTCTATGAAAATGTGTAGAAAGTTTCATATAAAAATTCTGGTTTGTGGACACTTGGAAATAATGAAATTTATGAGTATGAATTGTTAATGAAGAAGGTGAATAATGATTTTGAAATATGTAGAATTTATAGCGTGTTAAACACCTCTTTGAATGGTTATTTTTCCATGAACCAATGCAATGATCAAGTGGTATGAAAAAGAATTCGTTTGAATAAGATCATGCAATGAAAAAACACACTGGTTCAGTAGGAACCGGTTCCTGCCTGGGACAACCCGGTTCCTGCTGAACGTTACAGCAGAAAATTTGAATTTTGAACGTGGGAACCGGTTCCTGCATAGGGACAACCCGGTTCCCCATAGTAAACCACAGAATGCTGAAAATTGAGAATGCTGGGAACCGGTTCCCCCATAGGGACAACCCGGTTCCTAAAACCTTTATTTTGAATTTTAACTTTGAAAAAGGTTTTAAATGAACTTTTGAAAGATGATACTTTGTAGTATGTTTATGATATGCATGGAAATATATTTGTGAACAATTATATGTCAAAGTGAGTATTGTTTATACCTTTGACATTTTAGCTTGATCCTTGAATCTTCACAAATTCTTCAAGACTTTGAAAAGATGTATTTTTGCTTGATACTTGAAATTCTTTTTGCACATCCTTTATAAAAGCTTGATGTCCATATTGTCTTCATCAAAACACACTATGCTTGAGAAGCTTGCATTTACATTCTCCCCCTTTTTGATGATGACAACCAAGTCTTGAAAATGTTTTGAAAAAGTTGTTTTTGTGCTTTGTGTTTATGTTGACCATTGCAAGGCTCCCCCTATGTTAGAGACTCCCCCTAAATCCATGATTCCTTGATTTATGGTGATGAGTTTCATTTGATAATTTTAACAATGGCCTGCATTTTTCTTTGAAACAAAAAACAACAACAAAAACACATGCATATTCTTCTCCCCCTTTGTTATTATCAAAAAGGATGGGGAAAAAGATAAAAAGTATATGAAAAATAACACAAACATAAATTCAACACAAACATAAATTTAAACGATACGAAACGTAGTTTTTTACGATTACAACACACAAACATAAATAGTCCTAAACATCACGAACATAAATGGAACATTGTCTAGAGAACATAAGTAAAAACGAATAATAGAAAGAAAACATTACATAGAAATTAAAGCACATAATTTAGTCACTTTCATCCATATGTTCTTCATCATCATCCTCTTGTTCTTCTTCTTCTTCATCACTTCCTTCCTCTCCCTCATAATGAGCTAAGATACGCCTTTGAGTCCGTTGAATTTCCCGCATTTGTCTTCTCATAAGGTTATGCTCATAGTTATTCTCCCTCTTGTTGTTATCAATGGATGTTTGAATAGAACAAAGCTTGGCAAACATCATATCCATTGTGTATCCACCTTCGGGACGTTGAGGATCTTGTGGCACGGCTGGCTCAAAATCAACTTTGTAAACAAATCTACCTTCACGATCCGTAACTATTCCTGTATTTTTAAGAGCGGTAGCGGTGGTGATAGCACACTCTTGTTCATCCATATTTTTCTTTGGTTCCCGTTGGAGGAGAACACCAGCATTCCGAACAATATGAGAGATGGCCCTTGCATAAGGTAAGCCTCCTTTAAGGGAAGCCATAAGCTGCATGTGGCGCATAATTGAAAGCGCCCAATTGACTTCAATGCCCCGCCTTAGAGCAAGCAAAACCATCAACTCGAACTCATTGACCCTCGAATGGTTAGAATTCTTTGGAAATAAAACATAAGCAATGATAAGATGGAGCATCCTATCACTCACCGATAAGCTTGAACCGAACATGTTAAACTTGATAGCAAGCTGTTGGCGAACTGACTCGCGTTGAGTTGGTCGGCACATATCCACAAAAACATCAATCTTACTATACGGTTGCCAATCCTCCGGTATGTTACCTTGAAGGAGCACTAAGCCTTGAGATGGAATTCCTAACACTCTTCCAAATTCCTCAACATCTAAGCATATTTCCTTATTTGAAACTTTTGACAATAATGTGAAATCATCAAATTCATCGGTTACTATCCTAAGATTGTGGTAAAATTCTCTAACCAAATCCGGATAATAATCACCATGGTCAAGCACAAAATTAGCTACTCCTGCATTAGCTAGTCTACCCGGAAAATTGAAGCTATGATTAGGGAAATCGGGTAGTTTACCGTATTTTGCCGCAAGGAGTTTTCGACTCCGGATGTTGAATGTGAGTCTCCGACTCTTGACCGTTGGTTGGATCTCTTGAGGATCTTCACTTGTCTCTCCCATTTTGTTCTTTCCCTTTGCACTTCTTGAAACTTTGGGTGCCATTGTTGAAAGGAGTTGAAAGTTAGGGTTTAAGTTGAGGTTTTAGGATTTGGTGAGTGGAGAAGGATTTGAGTGAATTGTGTGAAAGAGTGGAGGATTATATAGTGTTTAGAGGTAGTGGGTAATTTAATTTGGAGAGTTATGGTGAGATAATGGAGTTTTGAATGGGGTTTGACTATGGAGGTGGAAGGGTGTTTGAAGAAGATGAAGATGAATGTATGTGAATAATGAAAGTAAATGTGTGTGAATGAGAGTAAAAGAGAATAAATGTGTGGTGTGAACTAAAATAAATAAAAAAAATAAGGCAAAACAATAATGACCACACATACCTTCATGTACAGCCAAACAAGATAAGCAAAAAAACTGGAAAATGTACGTGGGAACCGGTTCGTCCCTACATGGGAACCGGTTCCTGAGACACAAAGAAAACACGCCTCTGGAAATTAGTATGGGGAACCGGTTCGTCCCTACATGGGAACCGGTTCCTGGACTGAAAATTTCCAAAATCTTTTATTTTATGAAATATAAAGCATACATATCATACATATTTACCAAGTCATAATGAATGAACATTTTATAAAGCACTTTTAACTTAAAAATTTAGAAACATGTACCTTTGATGTATGAAAATGACGAATAAATTTTAAACATCACCTTCGTCTAAAATTCCAAGCTCTCGTCGAATTTTGTAAAACGATTCTTTTGGGAGAGGCTTGGTGAAGATATCCGCAAGTTGATTATGAGTATCTACAAAAGTGACTTCAACATCTCCTTTAAGCACATGATTGCGAAGAAAATGATGTCGAATGTCTATGTGTTTGGTTCTTGAATGCATGACCGGATTCTTTGTAATATTTATAGCACTTGTATTGTCGCATCGAAGAGGAATACATCCGAGATCAAGTCCGTAGTCACAAAGTTGTTGCTTAAGCCAAAGAATTTGTGCACAACAACTACCCGCTGCTATGTATTCTGCTTCGGCCGTACTAAGAGCAACACATGCTTGCTTTTTACAAGCCCATGATACTAATGCATTTCCAAGAATGTGACAGGTACCACTTGTGCTTTTACGATCAGTTTTACATCCTGCATAATCCGCGTCAGAATAACCAATTAAATTGCAAATACTACCTTTAGGATACCATAAGCCAACGTTGGTTGTTCCTTTGAGATACTTCATGATCCTTTTAACCGCCATAAGATGTGATTCCTTTGGATTTGCTTGGAAGCGAGCACAAAGACAAACACTAAACATTATGTCAGGACGGCTTGCCGTCAAATACAATAAAGAACCAATCATACCTCGATACTTGGTAATATCAATTGGAGTACCGGATTCATCTTGATCAACATATGTACCGGAGCCCATTGGAGTATTCATTGCTTTACAATTGTCCATATCAAACTTCTTTAATAGTTCTTTACAATATTTGGATTGATTGATAAAGATTCCATTTTTGAGTTGCTTAATTTGTAGTCCAAGAAAGTAATTCATCTTTCCCATCATAGACATCTCGAATTCTCCTTGCATCATCAATGAGAATTCCTCACACATTTCTTTGTTAGTCGATCCAAAAATGATATCATCAACATAGACTTGAACCAATAAAGAGTTACTCTTGATTTTCTTAATGAACAAATTTTTATCAACCTTACCCTTTTCGAAACCCTTTTCACACAAAAAATTGCTAAGTCTATCATACCATGCTCTAGGTGCTTGCTTTAATCCATAAAGAGCCTTTCTCAACTTAAAGACATGTGAAGGATTCTTGAAGTCTTCAAATCCGGGGGGTTGTTTGACATAGAATTCTTCATTGATGTAGCCATTCAAGAATGCGCTCTTGACGTCCATTTGATAAAGCTGACAATTTAAAGAACATGCATAAGCAAGTAAAAGACGAATAGCTTCTAACCTTGCAACCGGAGCAAATGTTTCTTCAAAGTCAATTCCTTCTTCTTGATTGTAACCTTGGGCCACCAATCTTGCTTTGTTTCGAACAATTATACCATTCTCATCAAGTTTGTTCTTAAACACCCATCGAGTACCTATGATGTGTTTGTTACTTGGTCTAGGAACAAGTTCCCAAACTTGATTTCTCTCGAATTGATTTAATTCTTCTTGCATTGCATTTATCCATTGATCGTCTCCTAAGGCTTCATCAACTTTGGAAGGTTCAATTTGAGAAACAAAAGCCATGTGTAAGCAAGCATCTTTGAGATTTAATCTTGTTGCAACTCCTTGACTAATATCACCAATAACTTTATCAATAGGATGATCTCTATGGGTTCTCCATTCTTTTGGTAGATCATTGGTGTTTGATTCTTGTTGTACACTTTCTTGTTGAACACTTTCTTGTTGTACTTCTGGTGCCTTCACAATTATATCATTTGAAGATTTTTCCGGTGCTTTCACAATTGTATCATTTGAAGGTTCTTCCGGGGGTAAATCTAAAGGATCATCATCATCACAAACAACTATTTCCTCTTTGGAAGTGTTAGTCTCATCAAAAGATACATGCATGGATTCTTCAATAGTTAAAGTTCTTTTATTATAAATTCTATATGCTTTACTAGAAAGAGAATAACCAAGAAATATACCTTCGTCGGATTTCTCATCAAACTTACCAAGATTGTCTTTGTCATTGTTTAGAACAAAGCACTTGCATCCAAAAATGTGAAAGTGAGCAATGTTTGGCTTTCTTCCTTTGAAGAGTTCATATGGAGTCTTCTTTAAGATAGGTCTAATGATTACTCGATTTCCAAATAACATGCCGTACTAACCGCATCTGCCCAAAAATATTTAGGAAGATTTGCATCACTAAGCATTGTTCTTGCAAGTTCCACTAGAAACCTATTTTTCCTTTCGACTACTCCATTTTGTTGTGGAGTTCTTGGTGCTGAAAAATTATGAGAGATACCATGTTCTTCACAAAATTCTTCAAACGATGTATTTTGAAACTCTCCACCATGATCACTTCTTATGGATACAATCTTTAATGATTTTTCATTTTGGATTTGTTTTGCATACTTCTTAAAGGCTCTAAAAGCATCACTTTTCTACACAAGAAACAAAGTCCAAGAATATCTAGAATAATCATCAACAATAACTAAAGCGTATACATTACCTCCGAAGCTTCTTGTCCTTGATGGACCAAATAGATCCATATGCAACAATTGAAGTGGTCTTGTTGTAGTCACCACATTCTTTGGTTTGAAAGATGATTTGGTTTGCTTTCCCTTTTGACATGCATCACATAATTTATCTTTGACAAACTTTATCTTAGGTAGGCCAATAACAAGATCATGTTTGGTTAATTTATTTAAATGATCCATATGAATATGGGCTGCTCTTTTATGCCATAACCATGATTCATTATTGTTTACCAAAAGACATTTTACTTTCAAAGATAAATCATTTAAAGAAATCATAAAAATGTTATTAATTCTTGTACCTTTGAGTTTTACCTCATTGGTGACTTCATCGAAGATCAAGCATTCTTCCTTAGTGAATTTGATCTTGAAGCCTTTGTCACAAAGTTGGCTAATGCTTAGAAGATTATGCTTTAGTCCTTCAACATAAAGAACATCTTCAATGGATGTGAAAGGTGGTGCACCAACTTTGCCTTTGCCAAGAATTCTTCCCTTATTGTTGTCTCCATAAGTGACAAAACCCTTGGCCTTTAACTTTAGATCTGAAAATTGGTTTAAGTCACCCGTCATATGCTTTGAACAACCACTATCTAGATACCATAGGTTTGAAGTGGTCTTCAAGCATACCTACAAAACAAATTAAGTTTTGTTAGGTACCCAAATGGCTTTGGGTCCATCATAGTTAGTTCCTTTCTTCACCCATACATAATGTCCACTAGGAACACTAAAGTTCCTTACATAACAAGCATTGGGTGTGTAACCAATAATACCACAATAAAAACAAGTAGGTTCAAAGTTACTTCTATATCTAGGAGGATAAGATTTCTTCTTAACAAAGTTCTTCCTTTTAGGATAATGTTGCATTACTTTAGGCTTGATTACTTTCTCTTGAATTGGTTGGTTACTAGCCTTGACAAAGATAGTCTTGTTGGATGTTGATTTATCAAATTTAGAGAAACCAAGTCCGCTCTTATCATTGGAGTATCTTTGTGTGCTAAGAACATTTTCCAATCCAATTTGCCCTTTTTCATATCTTTCTAAAACACGCTTTAATTGGACAATTTGGAAGGAAAGTGATTCACAATTCTTGCATGCAACATTATCTTCTTGAACACTAATCATTTTTTCTTTGTCATCTTTATGTTCTACTTCAATTATCTTAACCTTCTCTTCTAACGATGATATTATTTTCTTTTGAGATGAGATAGTTTTATAGAGAATTTTACATTCTTTTAATAATTCTTCTATTGCTCCTTGCGCACCATTATCAAAAAGAGAATCATCATAACTAACCTCGCCTTCTTCATCGTCGGAGTGGTGTGATGCCATTAGTGCTAGGTTTGCACTTTCGTCACTATCGGAGTCCGATGAGGAACTTACTTCATTATCTTCCCATGCTATGTAGGCCTTTTTATTTTTGAACTCCCTTTTGCCTTTGAATACATTTTTCTTCGAAAGCTTTGGACATTCCGGCTTTATGTGTCCTTGTTTCCCACATTCATAGCATGTAACTTCTTGTGATGAAGTGGATGCTTCTTTATCTTTATGCTTTGAGAATTTCTTTCTTTTGACATAGTTAGTATTATCAATATTATTTTTATTACCAAAAAATTTGCCTAACCTTTTTACAAGAAGCAAGAAGTTTTCATCTTCATCCGATGCATCTTTCATTTTGCTTTCTATTGAATCTACTTTTAATGCAATGCCTTTGGATTTCTTCTCTAAGTTCTCATGCTTTTCCAATCTTCCAAGTTCTGTCTCATATTCTTGAAGTTTTCCAAATAATGTTGCGGAAGTAAGTTTTGATAAATTCTTCTTTTCGGATATCGCCGTCACTTTTGGTTGCCACTCTCTTGTCAAAGATCTGAGCACTTTAAGATTAAGTTCTTCGGTAGTAAGAGTCTTACCAAGTGCCTTCAAGTGATTTGTCAAATGTACGAATCGTTTTTGCAAATCGAGAATAGTTTCTCCGGGCTTCATTCTAAACAGTTCGTACTCTTGGCTTAAAGTATTCAACCTTGATCTTTTAACTTCAGCGGTACCTTCATGAGTTTCTACAAGAGTATCCCAAATTTCCTTTGATGTTGTACATGTTGATATTCGGAAGAATTCATCCATACTAAGAGCACCATGAAGAAGACTGATCGCCTTTTTGTCAGCAAGAACCCTTTTTCTATCATTATCATCCCATGACGCTTTAGGTTTCTCCGATCCAACACCATTAACGACCGTTGTAGGAACATGAGGACCTTGTAGGACAGCCTCCCAAACTTCTTCTCCTTGTGCTTCTAGATGAGCCTTCATTTGGATTTTCCAAAAGTCAAAATATTCACCACAAAACAATGGAGGCTTGTTGTTAGAGCCACCATCTTTGAAAACCGGTCTTTGATTTGCGGAAGCCATTCTGGATCTTTAGGAACAAGTTACCTATAACTTGCTCTGATGCCAAATGTAAGTATAAGAGTGCGCCTAAGAGGGGGGGGGGTGAATTAGGTTTTCAAAAATTTAATCAGTTTTATGAGAATACTTCTAATAATTTTTGGTTAAGTGTTTGAAGGTTTTGTAAGGTTCTTCTCTTTTCTTTGGTAATGGTGATGAATGTAATAAAGTGCGGAAAAAATAAAGAACGCAACGATATATATTGGTTCCCCTCACAATCCGAGAGTACTCCAGTCCCCTTTCAAACACGAAAGAGATTTCACTATAGTTAGAATTATTGTACAAGCCTATGCCTACTATCTAACCTATAGGGTGATCAAAGGTTCTTAACACCTTTAAGATCAATCAACACTAATGTGAATGAAGAACAATCCTCTTCAAACACACCACTTACTTCCAACAATCCAGAATAGTAAGGAGATAATTTTCTTTGAATTTTTACAAGAGATTTAGATGAAGTTTGTATAGCACTATCAATCTTGGATTGATCTTCTTCTTCAAATAAACAATTCTCAAACTGAATATAAGTGTTCACAATAATGTATGCATGAAACTTTGAATGAATTCTCTATGAAAATGTGTAGAAAGTTTCATATAAAAATTCTGGTTTGTGGACACTTGGAAATAATGAAATTTATGAGTATGAATTGTTAATGAAGAAGGTGAATAATGATTTTGAAATATGTAGAATTTATAGTGTGTTAAACACCTCTTTGAATGGTTATTTTTCCATGAACCAATGCAATGATCAAGTGGTATGAAAAAGAATTCGTTTGAATAAGATCATGCAATGAAAAAACACACTGGTTCAGTAGGAACCGGTTCCTGCCTGGGACAACCCGGTTCCTGCTGAACGTTACAGCAGAAAATTTGAATTTTGAACGTGGGAACCGGTTCCTGCATAGGGACAACCCGGTTCCCCATAGTAAACCACAGAATGCTGAAAATTGAGAATGCTGGGAACCGGTTCCCCCATAGGGACAACCCGGTTCCTAAAACCTTTATTTTGAATTTTAACTTTGAAAAAGGTTTTAAATGAACTTTTGAAAGATGATACTTTGTAGTATGTTTATGATATGCATGGAAATATATTTGTGAACAATTATATGTCAAAGTGAGTATTGTTTATACCTTTGACATTTTAGCTTGATCCTTGAATCTTCACAAATTCTTCAAGACTTTGAAAAAATGTATTTTTGCTTGATACTTGAAATTCTTTTTGCACATCCTTTATAAAAGCTTGATGTCCATATTGTCTTCATCAAAACACACTATGCTTGAGAAGCTTGCATTTACACTACTTTGAAGGTGTTTTCAATGTGGAGAGAGCAAGTACACATGAGGTGAAAAACATTGTATTTTTGGGATGTTTCATGTATATTTTGTCTACATAAAATAGTAACCACTTGACTTTGGGAATCATGACCAAGACTTCTTGCACATACGGTTAAATAAATATACATGTCATTGTCCACGTTTCCCATCAGAGGAGCCTCCTAGTACGTAGAAGTTAGACTTATGCAACATTCTTTAGTTAATCATGACCGTTAGATTTTTATCAACGTTTGATTTTTATTCTAATGATTATAAAATACTCTCTTTAAATGGTTGTGATGCAGTAACTCTATAAAAAAATGCATTGACACTTCATAACAATTAATTTGTTATTAATATACATTTATATTTATATTATTGAGTATCATAATTAATATTTTAACTTAAAAAATTAAGTTAAAATTAATTTTACTATTTAAAAAAATATATTTTTTTAAAGATTTGATTGAACATGTGAAAAAAAATTAAAATAACCAGGTTTAATAAATAAAATACAGAAAAAACCACCTTTTCAGGGTATTTACCAAACTGTCTAGGTTTGGGACATACTGGAAGAGAATGCGCCAAATGAAATGGCGCATGCATGTCACACAAGCCAAACCATTTGGCGCATAAGAAGGAAAATTAGGGGAAGAAATTGCAAGCCATTTGAAATGGCGCATGTGGCCATGTATTAACACATAGGCGCCAAACCAATTGGCTCCTATGTGTGGGCCATTTTTTTTTTCAAAATTAACCCGTTTCGGGTATTTTCGCGTACCGTTTTCGATTTCGGTCTATTATTTTCGTAAAAATGTCTAATAAATCAAGTTTGTAAAATCTTATTAACCCTAAATAATGTAATGTATGCGTTATCGATATCGGTTTTTTATTAAAGCTCAATTTATTGATGAAAGACCGATGAACGGTTACAAGAGGTGAACGGTTACAAAAGGTGGTAAGCGAAACTGATACATTGCATTAAAAAAAATACAGATTATACTAAACTTGCGACGATGTCGTGCCACGATTAGGGCATCTCTTTATATTGTGCCCCACCTGACGGCAAATGCTGCATTTTCGTTCCATTTTGTCGCGGACGTCCATTTCGGTCCTAATCCGTGTACTATTGGGACGCCCTTTTTTCTTTCGCCGCATTGCGTCGTTGTGCCAAACTACCTCTCCATCATACTCAGGCCAGTAATCCTCCTTGGCCACAACAGGAAACGCAACACTGTAAACTCTGAGCAACGTCTGAGTCTTGTAAATCGGAGACAGTAGTGATATAGCGTCGCGGTGGGCATACGCACATGCAGCTATGACGTGTGAGCAAGGCATACGAAAAGCTTGAAACCTTCCACAGTCGCACCAATCTTCGTCAAGAAGAACCCTATATTGTTGCCTTGGCAGTCCCTCATTGTGGTCAATTGTCTCGCGCACACTGAACGTGCGATTGAATCGGTCGAAAGAAGTCACTTGATGAGTGTTCGCTTTTGCCGACTGCTGTTGCATAAATTTCATGCAACTATCGCTTAATAGTTGACCAGCTTGCCTAACATCACCCCATCTCCTGCCTCTTGTTGAGAAGAGTGAAGCCATCCTAAAGTATGTGGCTTCCACCAGTGCTGTGATTGGTAGGTTACGGATGCCTTTGAAAACGCCATTCATGGATTCCACGAGATTAGTTGTCATATGGCCCCATCGCACGCCATTGTCGTAAGCCCTTGTCCATTTGTCCCTGGAAAGATTATCTACCCAAGTACCTGCCTCTGGATTTGTCATTACAATCTCACTCCGATAATGCTGGAATGTGGGTTGGGTCAACGCATAACCAGCATTGACTAGGGCCTTTCTTAGATGTCTGTCCTTGATCTCCCGCATGAAGTTTTGGGCTATGTGGCGAATACAATATACGTGTTTTGAAGGGGGGTCATGCCATCCGTTCGCTGGATTGTTGTAAGCACTCTCTATGGAAGCGTGCCTATCAGAGATTAAACATATGTCAGGCTGGGGAGCAACATGTTCCCGGAGGTTCCTTAGAAAGAAACTTCAAGCCGCTGCAGTTTCACCTTCGACGATAGCAAATGCCACTGGAAATATGTTGCTGTTACCGTCTTGTGCAACCGCCATGAGCATGGTTCCTTTGTATTTGCCGTATAACCATGTCCCATCAATTTGAAGTATGGGTTTACAGTGTGCAAAACCTCGGACGCAAGGTTTGAACGCCCAAAAAAGCCGATGGAATATTCCGTTTCCCTGGACAGGGTTTCCATCCGGGGCATGCGCGGGCAGTGTCTCTAGAATCGTAACAGTGCCAGGTGCGTAACTGTGTAGCGCATTGAGGTATCGGGGAAGAATTTTGTATGACTCCTCCCAGTTGCCGTAGACTGTCTCAATTGCCTTTGTTTTTGCAACCCACGCCTTTCTGTAAGATGGAGTGTAGTTGAAGGTTGTGACGATGTGGGATATTATATTTTTAACCATCAGAGACGGATCGGAGCTTATGAGAGGCAAGATCTCCTGGCACATAAGATCGGCACTGAGTTTTGTATGATCCTGGGAATTGTTAGGGTTGACACACGTGTGTTTCTGCGTAATCGACCCTATTTTCCATGCATTGCTTCTCTTCCTATAAGAGGCCAACAGTCTGAACCCGCACTCTGGATTTTTACAAGTGATTACATACCGTTCCAGGTTTGAACGATCTACTTCAAAATCAACGTTGTTCGCCATGTGCCATTTTTTTATTCTTCTCAGACATGCCTCCTTAGACGGAAACTTGTCTCCTTCCTTTAATTCTTCGTCGTTTTGGATGTAGGGCGTGAAGAAGATGTCAGATGATGGTTCGTCACCTTGGAGGTTCAAGTTACCCATATGTGCTGGAGGTGCGTACGCATGAGCTTGAGGCACCAAGGTTTGCTGCTCGTCGTCGGATTCCTCGTTGACCATGTCATCAAATTCGGTTTCCAGATCGTCTTCTTCCTCGTCAATGACGTCAACCTCGTCTTGCTCGTTGACTGGTGGGTCAATAACCTGTGACTGGACAACATTAGTTTCTTGTGTCTCAGCCTGAAGAGTGACGTACAGCTCGATGGAATCCAACCCACAGTATTCGTGGGTGGTGAACATATCTTGCAAGTCTTCGTCATTGGCAATCTCCATTTCGTAAAACTTGACGGTGTTGTCTTCATTGAAATTGGGACATTGGTAAAAAACGCTTGCAATAGGACCCATTGCAATCTTAGAGTACAGTCGTTGAATGAACCCGAAGTCTTTTCCCAACCAACACCACCGCCACGACTAAACACATTTGAGGGAATGGGTAACCGACTTTACAACATCGGTTTTCCGGATAATTATGGGGGCATCGACGAATTCATAGACAGCGATCCACGTGACATCCCAGTACCAGCCCCGGTGACACAAACCCAACAAGAAGCACAAAGGGGCAGGGGTAGGGCTAGGGCAAGAGGCGGTGTCAATATTCGCGGCGGAATCAACGATCGCGGTAAACGGCTCATTACAAGACCAGGTTGCGGAACGGATGGCTATCTTGGTGATGGCCGTCATTGATCATTTTGTTGTACTTTTCATTAGTCTTCTGTGTCGTTTCTGAATTTGATTGTAACCGATGTTTAGCTTTTAAATTATATTGTAATCGATGTTCAGTTTTTAAAAAATATTGTAATCGATGTTTAGTTTTTAATTTATATTGCAATCGATGTTACACTTTTGATTATCGTTTTCTGCATTTCATTTAAAGCCGAAAAAAATATTCTACTAATTTTTTTAAGTAAACATCATAACAAATAAAAAAAAAATTATCATTTTCCCAATTTAAAATGAATTAAAAAAAAATTGAAAAAAAAAAATAAAAAAAAAAGCCCTAGAACTATGGCGCCAAATGGTTTGGCTTCTAGGGCAAAACCCTAGACTTATGAGCCATTCCATTTGGCGCATGCAATGGGAATTTTAGGGCAAGCCATTTCATTTGGCGCATGCACCCAAAATATACACCTATGCGCCATTTCATTTGGCGCATTCAGTGTTCTGGTATGCCAAACCTAGACAGTTTGGTAAATACCCCGAAAACATGGTTTTTTTCGTATTTTTTTTATGAAACCTAGATATTTAAATTTTTTTTCCATATATTTATATTAATTTATTAATAAATAAAATAAATTTTAATTTATTTTAATTAAAAAATATTTATACTAATAAAAAAGTGATAGTATAGATAATGTTGAATTTAATCAACAAGATATGATTGACTACTTAGTGATAATTTACAAAAAGAATTAGAAAAGAGAGATGCTCAGATAATGTTACCATATTTTAAAAGTTGTCAATTGAAGAGTTCAAGATTTTTTTATGCATTTCGAATGGATATAGAAGAACAGCTAACAAATTATTTTTGAATTAATTCAAGGTCTAGAATAGCTTACAAATATTTTGGTGATGTTGTGACTTCTGAACCAACATACTTAACAAATATATACAAAATGCCTTTTGTTCTTTTCAATGGAGTTAATCATCACTGACAATTCATTATTTTTGGTTGTGCCCTTTTTGGGGTGAAACTGAAGAAGTTTTATGTGGTTGCTAAGTACTTGGTTAGAAGCAATGTATGGAGTTTGTCCTAAAACATTATTGTAATCAAGAGGTCGCTATTAATAATGCACTTGCAAGGGTGTTTCCACGTGTTAACCATCATATTTGTATGTGGCACATTGAGAAAAACATTTAAATGTACTTGAGTAATATCTATTATGTAAAAGGCTCACTCAAACAAATGAGAGAGACACCACATATTCATCCAAAACCTTAATGTGATAGGTGTATGAGTTTTCTCACTTATAAAGTGTTTAACCTCCATTTTTCCAAGCAATGAAGGACTTAGAACTTACACTTTGTTTCTCAAAACCACTCACACTTATTTCTCAATAATTCCCCCTAAATGTGAGTTTATTCATTATGCTCCCCCTTAAGTGCAAGCTCTTTCATCCACATACTTGTACCACCATTGATAAACACACTTACTCATCATGGGCACTACAACTGGACACACCGCATGACTACCACCATGTCAGGAAGACTTTCAATACAAGGAGTTAGTCCCTTACTCGAACTAGACTTTGATACCATTGATGGGTCATCAGGAGGAGAAGCATTTACATTGGGTTAAAGACTCGCCTAAATTTACATATAATTGGTTAGAAAGATTTAAAAAAATTAAGTGCAAGATTGGGAGATTTTTCACATCTTCAGCTCCTTTTAATATTGATAATGAAAATTGATTTGTCTTGTTTTTCGCTCAACATCATAACCTGGTCACTTTCCTTTTTTATAGTTTTTTGTCTGATGATTCTTATGATTAACTTTGCCTTCAAAACCTCAAAAAAATTTAACCTACAGAGCACATAAAACCATAATCACATCTTTTAAAATAGTTCTTAAGAGGAATAATGAGAAGTTAGAAGATTTTAATTCGTCTAGAGGCCTCCGACAAGGCAACCCATTATCTCTTGATGACAGTCTGTCATCATAATATTTTATCACTAGTTTCTAGTATTTTTAGTAGTATTTAGAGGAGAATTACATTGTTTAAAGATAAATTTTGCAATATTTGAGATAAAGGAGAAAACAGTAATTCAATCATATCTTGAGCTTAGTATCTCCGATTGAGGTGATACTAACGGAAAATGGAAGCTAACAAAATAGTTAGTTATTAGAAAAATCGTAGTGTGATTACTTTAAATTGCGACGCAATTTGGACACATGTTTTTCCCATTATAAAAGGAACAACATGCAGAATTTTTAGAAAGTAGAGTTTTATAACAATTTGATAACTGCAAGGATTTTAGAAACAGAGATTGGAGGTTTTCATCCACTGAAGACTAATTTCCATCTCTAAATTCTTGTATCTTTCTTTTAAACTTGTTGTATCTTTCTTAGATTAGGCCTTTTGAGATGAATTTATTTTGATATGTTTGAACCATGTAATTGGTCAAATACTATTCACAATTATAGTATTATTCAGTTATATTAGTTCTTAATATTTTTTGTATTTTTAAGATTATTTGGATTAATCAAAGTTTTAAATTATTGTTAACCCTAACTTTTGAAACCTGATTTAATTTAACTGTTCAAAATTAGTAATTACTTTATGATTAGAGAATTATAATTTTGTGATATAAGAATTAACATGCAATAAAATATGTTTTGATTTCAAACTCACGTAAGAGATTAAATGAATGTTATTAAAAGAGAGGGTTATACAATAAGGAATTTGGTAAAACCATTTTGTTAATTCATCGTGATATTAGAAGAACACTTTGAGGGAATAGAAGCAATTACCAAACAGTGACAAATAAAGAATTCGAGAAAGGCTTGATCTTTTTTTAATCATTGATAATTTCCTCTTTTTATTTTATTTTCTGTTGAAAATCAATCTTCTATGAAAATCCCTCAATTCATCGTGGTATTGTGTTGTGATTAAGCAATCCCTATGGATATGAACTTTTTATAAATATTATTATTTGACAACAAGTTTAGTACACTTGTTAAGTATCCATCAAATTTCGGGCATTGTTGTCGGAGATTGTTAATTAATTTTAACAAAGCAATTAAATTGTGTTTAAGATTTATTTTTATTTATAGTTTTATAGTTTTTAGTTTTATTTTTATTTTTTATATTATTGTTTTTGTTATTAATTTTTGTTATTTTCAACTATTCTTGCGTATTAATTATTTTTTAGGGTTAAATACTATTCACCCCCTGCCAAATTAGCGAGATTCGGTTTTCCCCCTTATTAAAAAAAATTTAGCCTTGACCCCTTAACAAAAAAAATTCTGTTTTCAGGAACCCCCTATCCCTTGTTTGGCTGACTGGGCGAGGGGAATCTTGTTGACTAGGCATGATATCTTGCTGACTAGGCATGGTATCTTGCTGACTGGGCATGTTTTTGGAAAGCTTGCAAAATTATGGTATCTTGCTGACTGGACATGTTTTTGAAAAGCTTGCAAAATTGCAAATAATCAAACTTGCAAAAACTAGGTTTCGAACCCAGGTAACAATGGTTAATAGATGCACAACCAACCACCGAAGCACAATGCTGAATCCTATTATAATTTCCAAAGCAAATAAATATATATATTACGTTTATATATTACTTTATTTATTTATTTATTAATATACTTTATTACTAATATATTAATATATGTTTATATATTACTTTATTAATGTTTATTAACATTTTAATGTTATATATATATTTTAAATTTTTTAAATTTAACTGTTAATGTTATATATATTTTTAATGTTATAAAAATTTAACATTTTAATGTTATATATATTTAATATTATAAAAATTTAACATTTTAATGTTATATATGTTAACTGTTAAATTTAACATTTTAATGTTATATATATTTTGTAAATTTTTTATAAATATATATATTAACGTAAATAAAAATTTTACAAATAAAAATATATTAACGTAAATAAAAACGTAAATTTTACATATTTATATATATTTTAAATTTATTAAAAATTTTAAATATTTTTAATAAAAACGTTAATAAATATATATAGATTTAATAAAAAAAATTATAAATTTTTAACATTTTATAAATATTAACTTTTTAACATTTTACAAATATTAATATTATTTTATAATAACTTAAAAAAGCTGTACATAAAAAATATTTAAATAATTATATAAATGTATTATTTAATTATTATAAAATATTTAAATGTATTTTAATTAATATATGCATGTTTTGTTGTTAATTAAAATTATTAACTTTTTATATAAATGTAAATTAAAACGTTTTTTTTAAATATAATTATTAAATAATACATTTATATAATTATTTAAATATTTTATATATACAACTTTTTTAAATATAACTGTTCTGGCCTGGGCCGAGCAAGCCCAGCTCTTCTCACTAGCCGAGCAGGCCCAAATCATTGGGCCCATTTACTGGATAACCGTCAAGAGATATCCACGCACGAAGACCACGCGTCACGCAGCGGGGGATTCGGTCAACCATCTCCGAACCCTACGCTATGCTCATCCAGAACGTGGGTCACCTGCTGACTCTGCCCTAGCACAAGGACGTTCTGGCAGTTTCCTAGCACGTGGGCCTCCAATTGGATTTGGCCCAATTAGGAAACCTTGGCCCAGCGCTGGGGGCTACAAATACCCTCTTTCACCAGAGGGTCAGGTATTCTATTCTTCACTCTCAACCCTCATTCTCTGATAGCTACTAACTTAAGCATCGGAGAACCTTGCAGGTACCCCCCCATCTTGCTCTCCAAGCCAGATTCCGCTGCCTTGACGATTCTTCTGATTAGGTACGATCAGTGGCGCCGTCTGTGGGAATCTTGCTCCCCCTTCTTTAACAAAGATCAAAGCATAAACTTTCACGATCGTCATGGCTAACAACAACAACATCCCAAACTCCGATCCCTTCCTCCTGGAACATCTGATCGAAGATTCCACCCGCGAGGTGACGAATCGTCGTCGGCAAGAAGAACCACAACATGCTCTTGCCGGACAGAGAAGACCGAGACATGAGACCTCGCAACCTAGGAGGCAGCGGATCCAGAACATCCAGCAGCTACAGGGCCTCCAACAGGTTCAGAATGTCGAACAAAACCCTCCCGAGGGACACGTTCAGAACGGGGAAGACGAGCAGGCCCGAACCCACAATGGGCCTGAACATCCCCAAAATGAGAATGAGACTGACGCTAGAGACGGGCACGCTGCTTCCTCATTCACCCACACCTCCGACAGGCAGAGAGCCCGTCATGAAGAAGAGGAGGAACCGCTCAACATCCCCGAGGATACTGACCCCATCACTGTCCGCCTGCTCAAAGAACTGCAAAAGACGAACAGCCTCCTCCGACTTCAGGACGACCGTATCCACGAGCTGGAAAGGAAGCGACGGCGCCGCTCCCCTCCGCGGAGACATTACCAGTCGCGCTTCTATTCCTCCTCGCGCTCACCTCCGAGGAGACACCGTCGGCGTTCCCCATCTTCTTCACGCTCTCCACCTAGAAGACATCGCCGCCGGAGATCATATTCCCGCTCTCCACAAAGAAAGAGCAGGAAGAATCAGAGACCAGAGGCCACTGAAGCAAGAAGCCTCTCCCCCGAGCAGGGTCATCGGGGCCCTTCCAAGGCTGTGTTTAATTGCAGCAGCAGGCGCCGAGCTAGGCGCCCACCTGCAAAAAGTCCAAATAACAAATAAATTAAATGGTTAAAGAACGAAACAAATAACATTCTAACTTACCCTCGTCCACAAGGTCGTATAAGAACCTTCCCATCAGCATTCTGCTTGTTTGAATCCATTTCTTGAGGAGTTTTGGGATTCTCCTCTTCTTCTGACTCCTCTGTATATGGAGTTTCGGGATCCTCCTCTTCCGACTCCTCCATAATAGGAGTTTTGGGATCCTCCTCCTCCACTAGCTCCTCCTTCTCCTCTATATGTTCACTACTATTTGATTGATTCAATAGACCAATATTTTGCTCTAGTTCTCCGTGCTCAGTCCAGATCGAATAGTTTGGTTTAAAACCACTCTTGTACAAATGACCTTTCACATCTCTTGGAGTGAAAGACTTTAGACACTTGCACGATTCACATGGACACTTGATCTTTCTCTCAGACAAAAAGCAGGGTTGTTCCTTAGCCTTCTTAATAAACTCCTGAACTCCGTTAATAAACTCAAATTTCAAGCCTCTTCTATGAGGATTGAACCTATCGTACATCCAACTACGATCCATTCTCTGCATATTACGCATATAATTATTAGCTATCAAGGGGGTACTGGTCACACTTTAAAAATTTTAACAGCAAAAACCTCTGTATTATAGACAATTGTAAAAAAACAAGTCCGAAAAAAAGTATATATATGATAAGTATGTGCATAGTTTCTGAATTATCAGCACGCAGCTAACATATTGGATCTTAGACAGGATCGCGCACTACTGAGCTCAACTGTCCGCTTACAAACAACACAAACAGACAAATACATAAAAATTTACTAAATTATCAGCATACAACCAACGCCTTATTGAGCTTTACTCTCTACTAACAAACAACATATCATTCCCAAAAATGTGTTCCATTAACATCACAGATAACATTGCTTACATACTTTGAACTCCTAATATAAGCTATGAGTGCACCAGAGTCAAGTCACAAACAAAAAATTACAAAAGAGCCAGTGAGGAACAAAACTACATCAACTTAGTATTGTATGTCTAAAGCTACATGGTATGATAGTGTTATTTTTTTAGCTAAACGATTCCACCATACATTTTGTTTCAGATGTTCAATAATTTACTTGCTATTGCTTAGGAAATTATGTAACTATCCTACCAAGTTAAGTTTCACCAAAGAGCCCTAAAAGTTAGCCCTAATTTGCTAATGTATAGAAAAGAACACAGACCTTGCGTTGCGAGATACGGTGTAGATTAAAGGAGCACTCTCGCAGCTTCAGAAATGGTGCTTCTTGGCGGCTACAGTGGAGAAACGGGTAGAATGGGAAATGTGGAGATAGGGTTTACTACAGTGTAGCGTCCAATTGGATCGCGGCAAATTTTCATTTGATAAATGTAGCGTCCATTATCACACCGTCGTAACAAAGAGAAAATGGTTAAAGTGAATACAATAGGACCTTGAAATTTGGTTGGGTTCAATTATTCTCTCCCATGTCATATATTTATATTAATTTATTAATAAATAAAATAAAATTTTATAAGTATCAGATATACCTAAGAGGGGGGGTGAATTAGGTACTTTATAAGTTTTTCGATTTTATGGTGTAAAGTGATTATTTTTCTGGTTTATGGTGATGTTACTAAAAGATGTAAAGTGCAGAAAAATAAATGACACAAGGATATATCCTGGTTCCCCTCACAAACCGAGAGTACTCCAGTCCCCTTACGCAGTAAGAGATTTCAATATAATTGGTATCTTGTACAAGCCTAACCAAACACCAAGAACAATCCTCTTGGACCAAGAACAATCCTCTTGGATTTTTCACTAAGACCACTTATGAGAACAATCCTCTCAAAGTGTCTAACTTGTTTCCAACAATCCTGGATAACAAGAATACAACAAGTATTTGATTTTGTATAAGAGTTTGAATAGTAGAACAATGTATCAATCACTTGATTGATCTTCCCTTCCAATGATAATAATTCACAATTCTTTAAAGTAATAGATTGCTCAAAATATTTTCTAGTTTGGATGATATGAAAGTGTGTAGAAAATATCTTGAAAAAGATTGAAGAAAAAAATAATGTGAATTTCTGAAAATTTCTAAGAGTTTTTGATTGGAAGAGGTGAAGAATGAATTTGAAATTTTGAGTATATATAGATGTTCATAACACCTCTTGAAATATCACAAGTTTCTGTATTTTAATCATGAACCATTGCCAAGATTAAAGGAAAGGTTTTAATGAAAAGGTGTTTGAGAAGGTGTAATGAAAAGATGTTGTTTTTCAAAAACGTTCAGCAAGCAATCGATTGCACCTTTGTGCAAATCGATTGCACAACTTCTAACAGTCAAAAAATTCAAAAAACCTTCAGTGCAAATCGATTGCTATATTGTGCAAATCGATTTACACAAGCAAAAACAGAAGCGCATGTAAAAACCTTCAGCAAGCAATCGATTTACAGTAAGTGTAAATCGATTTACACTTAGTAAAAAAGCAGTTTTTGTTTATGAAACTTGAGATTTAAGAAGGAGTATGCTATGCAATTTTGTGGTTTGATTTTTGAGCATCTAAGACTTTAAGTAATTGATAATTATGATTATACCTATTCCAAAGAATCCATAGCTTGAATCAAAGTCTTTACACATGATGCTTTATCTTGAATATCATCTTTTCCTTCTTGTCATGTATGATTTGTCTTCATCAAAACAAAAGATCTTCCATTGAGAATCTTGATTTCACAAATTTTAATTTATTTTAATTAAAAATATATTTATACTAATAGAAAAGTGATAGTATAGATAATGTTGAATTTAATCAACAAAATATGATTGACTACGTAGTGATAATTGACAAAAAGAATTAGAAAAGGGAGATGCTCAGTTAATGTTACCATATTTTAAAAGTTATCAATTGAAGAGCCCAAGATTTTTTTATGCATTTCAAATGGATGTAGAAGAACAGCTAACAAATTGCTTTTGGGTTGATTCAAGATCTAGAATAGCTTATAAATATTTTGGTGATGTTGTGACTTTTGAACCAACATACTTAGCAAATAGATACAAAATGCCTTTTGTTTATTTCACTGGAAGTTAATCATCACCGACAATTCATTATTTTTGGTTGTGCTCTTTTATGGGGTGAAACTGAAGAAAGTTTTATGTGGTTGCTAAGTACTTGGTTAGAAGCAATGTATGGAGTTTGTCCTAAAACATTATCCTAATCAAGACGTCGCTATTAATAATGCAGTTGCAAGGGTGTTTCCACGTGTTAATCATCATATTTGTATGTGGCACATTGAGAAAAACATTTAAATGTACTTGAGTAATATCTATCATGTGTAAGACTCACTCGAACAAATGAGAGAGACACCACATATTCATCCAAAACCTTAATGTGATAGGTGTATGTGTCTTCTCACTTATAAAGTGTTCAACCTCCATTTTTCCAAGCAATGAAGGACTTAGAACTTACACTTTGTTTCTCAAAACCACTCACACTTATTTCTCAATAATCCCCCATAAGTGTGAGTTTATTTATTATGCTCCCCCTTAAGCGCAAGCTCTTTCATCCGCATACTTGTACCACCATTGACAAACACACTTACTCATCATGGGCACTACAACTGGACACGCTGCATGACTACCACCATGCCAATAAGACTTTCAATACAAGAAGTTGGTCCCTTACTTGAACTAGACTTTGATACCATTGATGGTCATCAGGAGGGGAAGCATTACATTGGGTTAAAGACTCGCCTAAATTTACATATAATTGGTTAGAAAGATTTAAAAAAATTAAGTGCAAGATTGGGAGATTTTTCACATCTTCAGCTCCTTTCAATATTGATAATGAAAATTGATTTGTCTCGTTTTTCGCTCAACATCATAACCTAGTCAACTTTCCTTTTTTATAGTTTTTTGCCTGATGATGCTTATGATTAACTTTGCCTTGTTGAGTTGTCATCATCAAAACCTCAAAAAAATTTAACCTACAGAGCACATAAAACCATAATCACATCTTTTAAAATAGTTCTTAAGAGGAATAATGAGAAGTTATAAGATTTTAATTCGTCTAGAGGCCTCCGACAAGGAAACCCATTATCTCTAGATGACAGTCTGTCATCATAATATTTTATCACTAGTTTCTAGTATTTTTAGTAGTATTTAGAGGAGATTACATTGTTTAAAGATAAACTTTGCAATATTTGAGACAAAGGAGAAAACAGTAATTCAATCATATCTTGAGCTTAGTATATCCGATTGAGGTGAGACTAACGGAAAATAAAAGCTAGCAAAATAGTTAGTTATTAGAAAAATCATAGCGTGATTACTTTAAATTGCGGCGCAATTTGGACGCGTGTTTTTCCCATTATAAAAGGAACAATAGGCAGAATTTTTAGAAATGAGAGTTTTATAACAATTTGATGACTACAAGGATTTAGAAACAGAGCTCGGAGGTTTTCATCCGCTGTAGACTAAGTTCCATCTCTAAATTCATGTATCTTTCTTCTAAACTTGTT